>NW_015647035.1:2195166-2195880 GCF_001515625.1 Sinocyclocheilus rhinocerous
CTACTTTGTTTGTTCTTCCAAGCCTTCCAAAAACTAGAAATCAGTGGTTAAGTTGTATTTACAACACTGTTCCAGAACAGTTCAACCCAAACAACCCAAATAGTGCAGCACATTTTATGGAGGACTGTTTCCTGATCCTGGGAGAGTAACGTTAGACTAAAATGGCAGTTCTGACTCACGTAAGTACGTTTTCTTTTATCATTTGCCACTGATGATTCAAACGCGAGGTTTGGGCAGTGTGGATTAACGTTAGCACTTGTTGTTTGTCATTTCTCCGATCACAAAAGCAGACATGGTTTTATGTTTACGCGACGCAATACGCAACGCAAAGCGTAAAAACACAGTATAAGTCATTACAATCAGTAATTATGTCCCCACTGGATGCAACAAATGCCTCGTTTGTAATGGGTTTTAATGTTTATGTCTCGTCGCTCCGGCCGGACACGGCATCAACAGTATGGTGAGGGGCGTAACATTTCCGTCTCACGCTTGAGGTATTCGGCCAATCACAACGCACTGGATAGCTGGCCAATCAGAGCACACCTAGCTTTTTCAGACCGATGAGCTTTGTAAAAATCGACGCGTTTCAAAAAGGCAGGGCATAGAGGAGAAACAATAATGTACAGTATGTGGAAAATAATGTGTTTTTTTAACTTTAAACCGCATAAACACATTTCATTACACCAAATACACAAAATAATGTTCATTTTAGCA
>NW_015647035.1:2196370-2202194 GCF_001515625.1 Sinocyclocheilus rhinocerous
CAGAACAGTTCAACCCAAATATTCAGATGTGTGCAGCACATTTTACGGAGGACTGTTTCTTGGGAGAGTAGCCGCCGGCGCGATGCAACGCAACGCGTAAAAAAACAGTATAAGTCATTACAATCCGTATTTATGTCCCCACTGGATGCAACAAATGCCTCGTTTATAATGGGTTTTTTAATGTTTTTGTCGCATCGCTCCGGCCGGGACAAGGCATCACAATATGGCAAGGGGCGTAACATTTCCGTCACACGCTTGAGGTATTCGGCCAATCACAACGCTCTGGATAGCTGGCCAATCAGAGCACACCTCGCTTTTCAGACAGTTGAGCTGGCTGTTTAATGAGTACTTAAAAAGCATATATTAATGCCTTATTCTGCATGACCATATTTCAGATCCCTTAATCCTACCCCATACCTAAACTTAACCCCAACCCCATACCTTAAAGGGATAGTTCACCCAAAAATGAAAATTATCCCATTTACTCACCCTCATGTCATCCTAGGTGTATATGACTTTCTTCTTTCAGACAAATCCAATCAGAGTTATATTAAAAAATGTCCTGGTTCTTCCAAGCTTCATAATGGCAGTGAGTGGGTGTTATTTTTCAATAATCCAAAAGAAGTCCAATAAAGCACATCCATCCATCATAAAAACTGTCCCACACTGCTCCGAGGGGTGAATAAAGGCCTCCTGAAGCGAATTGATGCATTTTTGTAAGAAACATTATAAACATTAATCTCTAGCTTCCGCTAACTGTCGTATTTGTGTACACGAGAGAGTGGCGTTCCAGCAGATGACGTAGGACATAGGCGTAGCATAAGGTCCAGTGAGAATATGCTAGTCTTGCGAGAACCAACATTTGTTTACAGGAGCAAAGGAAGCAAAGTTTCCTTATTTTAGCAAAGGAAAGCCAGTATACTCTTGGCTTATATCAAAGAGCCAGGACATTTTTTTAAATATCTCAGATTGGATTCGCCTGAAAGAAGAAAGTCATATCCACCTAGGATGCCTTGAGGGTGAGTAAATCTTGGGGTAATTTTCATTTTTGGGTGAAAACTATCCCCTTAAACTTAGTAAACTACCTAACTAACAATTAATAAGCAGCATATTAGGAGTTTCTTTTTTTAATATATATATTTCATTGCACTTTTTATTTGTGTGTGTTGTGTGTACGTATTAGTTTCACAACTCTTAAGTACAACTTTAGTAGTAAAAACAAGTAACAAAGTTTGATTCATTACTGTGAAACAGTTCAGTGTTCATTCATGCAAATTGACTCAAAACTCTTATTCACTGGCATCATCACACACAACTGTTCAACAAGATGTAAATATTTAATATAAATTCAATCAGTTACACACATATATATATATATATACCATATTGTCCTGAATATAAGACTATATTTTTTTCATGGAAACGCATCTCAATAAACGATGTCGTCTTATATTCGAGCTCTAGACGATTACATGTCAATAATACTGTACACCCGCAAAAATAGGTGGCGCCAAATAGCCTACAGGTAAACGAGTTCCCCTGGACTGAAGCAAACTGATAAACGACGGTCGTTTACAGTACCAGGACTGCATGATGGTGAGTGACTGTCCAGAACATAGCGGTTCAAAAGTCGGCCAAGTAAACCAGCAACTGAGGCAAGCTTATGATGCAAATTTTAAACTCATGGTGATAAATGCAGCTGAGTCATCTAACAACTGTCAAGCAGCCAAGAAATACGGCGTGTCAGAATGTAAAGTCAGGAGATGGCGAGCCCAAAAAGACAGTCTTAGAAATGCTAATAGTCAAAGAAAAGCTTACCGCAGTCCAAAAAGCGGCCACTTCGAAGAAATTGACCGACAAGTGTGTCAGTACGTAGCCGAAAAAAGAAATGAGGGGCTACCCATAACCAGAGCCGTCATCCAGCTGAAGGCACTGGAAATCGCATACCCCCCACCGAGTTCAAAGCCAGCCTTGGATGGTGAAGAAGAATGATGCGGCGCAATGGATTCTCATTACGACGCAGAACAAGTCTTGCCCAGCGCTTGCCCTCTGACTTCACGGAGAAACTGCTGTCTTTTCAGCGCTATGTGATCGGTCTAAGGAAAAAACACTCATATCCCCTGGATCAGATGGGTAATGCGGATCAAACACCTGTGTTTTTTGACATGCCATCATCTGCCACTATACATAAAAAAGGTGAGAAATCAGTCATTGTGAAATCTACTGGAAATGAGAAGAGCCGAGTGACCGTCATGCTAGCGTGTCTCACGGACGGGACCAAACTTCCCCCGTACGTGATTTTAAAGCGCAAGACAGTACCCAAAGAGGGAATACCTGCAGGAATTATCGTATCGTTCGGGCTGGATGGAGACTGAGTTTGTGGTGGACTGGCTTAAAGTGGTGTGAGGCAGACGAAGTGGGGCACTCAGAAATAAGAGGAACATGCTAATTTTGGATGCTTTCCGTGGACATCTGACTTCGCCAGTCAAAAAGCAACTGCGTGCAATGAACGGTGACCTCGTCATCATACCAGGGGGGATGACAAGTCAGTTACAGGTGTTGGATGTTGTGGTTAACAAGCCATTCAAAGATAATCTGCGCAAGAGATACACAGAGTGGCTGCTGTCTGGCAATCATACACTCACACCATCTGGGAAAATTCAAAAGCCCAAATTCAAAAGTCTGCTATGTGATTGGATACTCCAGGCATGGGCTGCAGTGCCCCCAGAGAGCATCATCAACGGCTTCAAAAGATGCTGTATCTCAAATGCGTTGGATGGGCACGAGGATGACATTCTGTGGGAGCTGGTGGAGCCATATCGCACGATATTTAATGCGCATCTCGTCAGTAAAGCCGGTTCTGTAATCAGCGGTAAATCTCTACAAGTGCGTGCTTTCATGTGGAGCAGCATTTACTACACAGAGCCGTTGTTCACAGACAAGCTGCGCAAAACATGCGCAAAATATGATCGTGGTTTTGCGCAGCTTGTCTGTGAACAACGGCTCTGTGTAGTAAATGCTGCTCCACATGAAAGCACGCACTTGTAGAGATTTACCGCTGATTACAGAACCGGCTTTACTGACGAGATGCGCATTAAATATCGTGCGATATTTATCGTGCAGCCCTATAAATAAGCTTATTAATCTTCCCTGAACTGTTGCACAGTGCCTGCAGTGACGAATTGGAACAAAGGGCCTGTTAAATTTTAAGCCAATCAGGTATCTCATGATCATCTTTTATGGTCAGCTTTCCACCAGGAAAATATGTTCAGGTACGTAGCCCAGTAGTATGCTTTAAAAAAAGGTAACCCAAGTCCGCCTTTTTAATTTTGGCTTTAACAGATGCTTTTTATTGATTCTCGCTGTTTTATAGTTCCATATAAACTGATGAATACTCTTATCTAAATGTTTAAAGTATGATTGTGGTATACATGAATGGATTGACTGAAATAAATGTAGGAATCTTGGCAGACTCACCATCTTAATCGCATTGACCTTAGTTACCCATCATTGATACTGGTAATGTCCTCCAGTAGTCTATGCTATTTTTTAACTGTTCAGTTCTCTTTTGCCAGTTAACTCTAAGTAGATCTTTTGGGTTTTTGGTTATTATAGCCCCTAGGTATGTGAAAGAGTTTTCTGCTAATTTAAACGGGGTTGTTCTTAGGAACTCCTTACTGGTATTGGAAGTAACTGGCATCAACTCACTCTTTTCCCAATTTATAGTGAAACCTGATAATTTCCAGATTCTAGTAATAAAGGAGAGTAAAGGCTAATAATAATAACTCATAATTTTGGTCATACACTTGACTTGGTGTTGTCCCGTGGCCTTTTGAGTTCAAACATGGAGGTTATTGAGGCATGTGTGTCTGATCATTATCCAGTTTTGTTTGAATCTGAATGCTTTTCTCCATCACCTACTTTCGCTCAGAATTCACATTGGTGTAGAGTTATTAATTCTAACTCTGCAAATTTGTTTCCTGAACATTATTCTTTACATGTTACCAATGATATCCTTAACGAAACTGATACTGAAAGTTTGATTGAAGGATTTTATAAAGCTTGTTCTACATCTTTGGACAATGTTGCTCCGCTTAAGCATAGAAGGGTAAAGGATCTTAAAGTTAAGTCTCTCTAATTATCAAATAGCAGTAAAACATGCTAAATCTAGTTATTTCTCTCAGTTAATTGCTGATAATGTAAATAGACCAAAAGCTTTGTTTGATATGATTGATTCTCTTTTAAACCCAACTATGAATTTATTATCTGAGACCGCCTCGGAGCTTTGTGAGGATTTTTCAAACTATTTTACTCAAAAAATTTATGCAATGTGAACCTCCATTGCTCCTTCTGAATCACTTCATTTGCAATTGCCTTGTACCAAAAGTTATTTGTCTTCCTTTCAACCTGTTTTATCACATCAGCTAGATGATATTGTCTCTACTATGAAGTGTTCTGGTTCTAAGTTAAATATTATTCCTGCACGTCTTTTTAAGGATGTTTTTCCGACTATTAGTCCTATTGTAACAGCTATAGTGAACAACTCTTTAGCCAAAGGTGTTGTTCCAGACAGTTTTAAACATGCAGTTGTGCAACCTCTGCTGAAAATACCTTAGCTTGACCCAGCAATGTGCTGTAACTATCGGCCAATTTCTAAGTTGTCTTTTATCAGCAAGCTTTTGGAGAAAGTAGTGTTTTTACAACTTCAGTCTTTTTTTAATTCTTTTAGTGTTTTAGATAAGTTTTATCTGGTTTTAGATCATTACACAGTACTGAGTCAGCTCTATTGAGAGTTACAAATGACATGCTGCTTTCTCTGGATTCAGGTGCTTGTGTTGTGTTGGTATTGTTGGACCTGACTGCGGCATTCGACACCATTGACCATAGCATTCTTCTTGATCGACTTGAATGTGTGGTAGGTATTCGAGGCACTGCATTAAAGTGGTTTGCCTCGTATCTCGAGAACAGGACCTTTTCTGTAAATTTAGGACATTTTTTCTCATCCACTGCACCTGTCTTGTGTGGAGTGCCCCAGGGATCCATTTTGGGACCTTTACTGTTTTCCCTGTATATGCTTCCCTTGGCCCACATTTTTCAAAAATACAGTATTTCATATCATTGCTACGCGGATGATTCTAAGTTTTATCTACCAGTAAGGCTTGATTCTGCTGTTTCATTTGATGTATTATTGAAATGTGTACATGATATTAAGACATGGATGTCTAATAATTTCCTGCAGTTAAATGAGGATAAAAACGAGGTTTTAAAGGTGCACTAGGAGATCTTGGAAAATGCTAACTTTAGCCTGATAGCACTGAAAACGGACGTCCCACCATCCCTGCAATCGCCGTCCAAAGCCACGCCCCTGAACGCATTTACACTCACAGACCAGAATACCAGAGACAACATTACTACAATAGGCTACATCAGCGGTTCCCAATTCCCGCTATCCAGTTTTGTTTGAATCTGAATGCTTTTCTCCATCACCTACTTTCGCTCAGAATTCACATTGGTGTAGAGTTATTAATTCTAACTCTGCAAATTTGTTTCCTGAACATTATTCTTTACATGTTACCAATGATATCCTTAACGAAACTGATACTGAAAGTTTGATTGAAGGATTTTATAAAGCTTGTTCTACATCTTTGGACAATGTTGCTCCGCTTAAGCATAGAAGGGTAAAGGTTGTTGGCCAGCCATGGGCCACGGAACAGCCCATGTTCCGAAGTGAAGTAAACTTCAACGGATTTCCCCTGCTCAGGGAGTAGGGAGCAATGAACACTGTGTAGGGATCATATCGATCGGAACACAGTTCATGCACGTA
>NW_015647035.1:2202291-2219222 GCF_001515625.1 Sinocyclocheilus rhinocerous
GACGTGTCCCCCCCACTTTTAATATCACGTAAATTCGTCCCCCGCACTTTTTCGGGCAAGTGTGTTCGCATAGAGGTTTTCAAGAGCCGGTGTGAATAAATATAAATTTAAATTCAAAGAGACAGAATAGTCTGTGCATGATCTGATGTTTTATTCGGACCCAAATTAAGGCGAGATGAACATTCACGCAGCGCTAAACATTACGTGCAGTGTATGTTTCATTCATACTCGTAGCCTATCTATTTTCTAAGCCAATTAAAAGCTAGAAATGAGTTGACTATACACTACCAGTCAAAAGTTTTTTAATGTTTTTTAAAGAAGTCTCTTCTGTTCACCAAGCCTGCAAAAACATGTTTTTTAACATGTATATATATGTATATATATGTATAACATGTATTTATATATTTTTTGACTAAATTAAACCTCATGATCAGCAGGCATGAAGCGTTGCTGATAACAGCAAAAATGTGGGCTTCTGTGTGGCAGGAAGCAGAAGACCTAACCATTTACAAAGGCCTCCCATTCAGAGCTGAAAAGAGTACCTGAAAACCATACTTGAGTAAAAGTACAGATACCTTACAGTGAAAATTACTCCATTACAAGTCACCAATTCCAAAACAACTTGAGTAAAAGTCTTAGAGTATCTGATTTGAACAGTACTTAAGTATTTTACTTATACTAAACATAGGCTCAAAGATGCACTAGTCAAAGAGAAAAACAAGGAAGAGTTGATATGTGAGGAGAACAATCACGTTTATTTTCTAAAACCAAAATCAAACTCCACACCTCAAAATTGCAAAAAAACAAAACAAAAAAACTATATGCTTCAAACAGTTCTCTTCAGTATGATGGATAAATAAAATAATCTTAAGTAAAATAAAAAAATCAAAGCCTTCTTGCACGGGATGTGCTGATTTCGGCCTTGTTGCCGGCTACAGTAATGTCCTCTTCTCATATGTAAAACACCTGTGATTCACCTGTGAACTACTTGCTAAGGAACTCGCATTCACGTAAAGTAGCCTTGTTGACAAGTTTGGGTGAGTAAGGGCAAATTGCACAAGATATAGTTCTTTCAGTGCCCTGTAGTTGGCGATATAACTTATTTTGTAGCAGAAATAAACTGCTGCAGGAAAAGCTAGGTGCCATGCAAAATGTAATGTGTAATTGCAACACTCATTACAAACGTAGTGGAGTAAAGAGTACAGATACTTATTCAAAAATGTAGTGAAGTAAAAGATACTAATATCTTTGATACTCAAGTACAGTAATATCTAAGATACTCAAGTACAGTAATTAATTACATTTACTCAAATACTTTACTCCTCTGCTCCCATTAGATCCCTATTCAGACTACTTTATTGAAATTAGTTTCACTCAGCATCTGGCTGACCGCTTTTGTTTCACTACTGAATGGGAACATCAGAGGAGCCGATTACTATTCTCTTCCTATTCCCCCTAGTAATAACAGTTGCAGCGGCTGCCAAGTTATTGCCTCACTCTTGTTTCGACCCCTCTGTTGCATCAGCCCTCTCCTGGCATATGTGTTAATGATACATGGAGGAGTTTTCCTCAATACTACGTTGTTGGTGCTGCTGAATTTATTTACACACTGCACTAAGAGACACATTTAACTTGCTTATGAATACGAAAAACTTGAAACCACAGTTTCTCACAAAATGACTGACTGACTCCTGCAAGTATTTAATCTTCTCATGCACACTGCTTTACATGGGTTGTAAAATTGTGTTTTATGAGAGGTACTTAGGTTACAGTAAAGCCGGCATGCTGTGAAGGCTCTCACGTGCAGTTTTTCTTTTCATTGCTTTTTTTCTTTTTTGGTATGGAAAAACAATTATGAAGCTATAATGAGCGTTACTAATAATGTTCACATTGTGGTATATTTAAATTAGGGCAAATTTTACAATGTAGTATGATTAATTGTCTCTTAATTACTTTTAAAAATGTGCAACTTGATTTTTATTGTTTTAAATACATGCACATGCATGTTTAATTGCATGTACAGCATTGCTGTAGCTCAAACAGCACAAATAGTGCTAACAACACAAAGGTCATAGGTTCAATTCTCAGGAAAATCCATGAAGTGTCAAAATTCTTTGGATAGAAGCTTCTGTCAAATGCATTATTGTACATACACAAACCACACAAACATATTCACAAAAGGCATACCAACAGAGTTTACGATAAAAAACTAAAACATTGTTTTCTTTCCTTCCTTAAACCTACGCTGTAAATTTTTGTCTCTCTAGCAGTTAAAAAAATAAAACTGCATTTTATATTCTATCTACATTAAAGTTCTAATTCTTTTCGCTCCAGACCGCCAGAGGCAGTGCTGAAAGCACTAGTGGAAAATCCCTCATACTCGTGCTTGACCCGAGAACAGAATAACAAAGTTGTCACCTCATGACTCATGACGTATCTTGAGCTATAATAACCCCCCTAACACATCATCTCGACCTCTTCCTTATTCTCGGTTGACTAATCACTTGATTGAATCTGTTGTGACGATATTTTGTTTAGCTTGCTGCTGAAGAGTTCTGTAAGATATTGGCGAGCTGTTTCGTTTTTGCCTGCATTGATCGCAGATGAATAAAATTCTATTATGAACGCGATATTGCGTAGCTTGTCAGCGAACTACGGCTCTGTGTATTAAATGCCGCTCCATCTGAAAGCACGTGATGTAGATTTACTACTAATCACAGAACCGGCTTTACTGATGAGATGCGCATGACAATCGCATGCGATTTATCGTGCAGCCCTAATTTAAGGTGAGTATTGATTCAAAATGGATACACTTAGATGTTCTACCTGCCCTTATGTAATGGATATCATGGATGGACATCGTCAGTGTCCACGTGTCTTGGTGTGGATCATCTTAAAGAGGCGATGTCTGACCTATGCCCGGAATGCGCCATAATGCCTCTCGCTGTGCATCGATCACGTCTGGTGGGTCTACTATCATGATTGGGAAGTTTATTTTTTATTACTTTCCTCCAGTGTCTCTGCAGTCGATCGTAAGCATAAACAAACATTTCAAAGTAAAAAAAAAGAAAAATCTTCTGATTTAGAACGCAAAGTTGACCAGCTCTCTTCTGCAGTAGAGATGTTACAGCCTCTCTTTGCTAAAGCTCAGCCTAATATGGAGGTACAAGACAAGGCTCAAATTGAATCGTGCATCACACCGTTAGATTTGATGTCAGTGGCTGCCTCTGACTCCAGTAATGTGGATTTTATTGGAGCTGAAGAAAATTTGTTTGCAGATAAATCGCTTCACTCTGGCAGTGAGACCGTGTCTGAGAAGTCAGGTGGGTTGTCTTCAGTTGTTGCATCACTAGATGCTTGCCCACATCAATCTGGATCCTCCTCAGGCAACTGTAAGTTTTGAGAATTTTTTTTTTCAGAATTTTACGTTGTGCACAGAGAACATCCTTTACCAAGCGTCAGTGCCAAGAGTTCACATCTGTATTGGTGTCAGCATTACAAAACTCATTAAAAGGCCACACGCCCTGATCAGTTGGCTCGCATTCTGGCTGTGATGCAGGACCCAGACATAGTGGGACTTGGTAGCATGCCACCTATAGAATCTAGTGTGGCAGCATTCATTGTATCTCCTGATGAGGCACTTCGTGAAAATGTGCGCTGTCCCAATGTCGAGTGCAGACGCACTGATGACCTACTGTCCCGTGCATACAATTCTACAGCAAGCCTTGGCTGTGTTTCCAATTCTTTGGCGCACATGCTTGTAGCTTTACATTCCTCTCTGAGCGAAGCTTCATCTGACCCATTAGTAACAGAACTAACAGAACTCTCTTTACAAGCCATGGGTGTTATTGCCAGTCACTGTAGCACCGCTTTAGGCACTCTTGTGCAAGCTCAAAGGCAGGTTAGCTCAATCTTCCTTGCCAGAGGTGTGTTGAAACAATTTTCAATGACTGCCATTAGTTTTGGGTCGAAACTTTGGACCAGCTGCACAGGAAGCCTTGGGTGTGTCAGTCTCTGAAATGCGTTCCCGTCATGTGGGGACAGCTTCAGGATCCAGGCCACCTCCAACAGCCTCTGGTGTCCATTATCACAATGTTGGTGCAAGATCTTCATATAGACCTCCTCAGCATTTCCAGCATCAGAATCCACAAGCTCCTCAACCTCCTAGGCCTGTTGGGTCTCAACTGCGTGGACATCAGTCTCATGCATGACACCCAGGCCCTCAGCAATGTCCCCCCACCTCTACTGAAAAGCATCCATGGGATCGTTGATGCACAGATGTCAACAGTGGGCTGTTTTATGGAAAGTCACCTGGAGCGTTGGAGATCAATAAAAACAAATCAGTGGTTACACGACTACCCTTTCAAGAGGGTACCGTATACAGTTTTGCTGTTGACTCCTGTTCATACTGCCGTGAGACAGACAATAGATCACGATCCATGCCAGGCAGAGGCACTTGCGCACAAAGTTCAGGTATTGCTGTACAAGGGTGCCATAGAGTTTGTCGACCCTCAAGTTCACCCCGTGGGATTCTTTTCCATTTATTTTCTGGTCACCAAGAATGACGGCGGGTTTCGACCGATCTTAGACTTGAGAAATCTCAATCACTTTCTAAAGTTCCTTCCATTTTAGATGTTGCGCACAGCAAATGTGTTGCAAGCAGTTATGCCAAAACACTGATTTGTGACGATCGATTTGAAGGATGCGATTCCTTTGGTTTGCGTTCATGGGTCAGATATTCCAGTTCAGGGTTCTTCTGTTTGGCCTGGCTCTAGCACCAAGAGTTTTTTCAAAGTTTGCAGAGGCGGCATTGGAACCACTCCAAAGGAATAGCATGAGGGTATTGCCAAACCTGGACAACTGGCCTGTCTGTGCAGCATCACCCCAGCAAACAATCGATCAAGCTCGTCATCTGTTGGACCATATTGGAGCTTTAGGGATTTCTGTGAATTGGGAAAAATCCAAACTTGTACCAATGTAGACAACCAATTTCATAGGTCTTGCTCTCAACTCTGTCACAATGCTGGCATGTAGGGTGCCTTCGGGTGGGCCATTCTCAGCGCTACATTTCTCTTATGAGACTCTTGAGAAAGCTCACAGCAGCAACAAAAGTAGTACCACTGGGATTGCTTTGGCTCAGGCCATTCCAATGATGGCTTGTTCAAAAGCATCTGTGTCCAGTACGAGACAAATATACAAAGATCAGAGTCACACATCGTTGCATGCGAGCTCTAGCACCTTGGTCGCAGAAGCAATTTCTCTTCAGAGGAGTTCCATTGGGACCTCCACCTGCTCAGTGGGAGGTCATCAGGACAGATGCCAGTCTTCTCTGATGGGGTGGAGTCTGGCACAGAAGAGGAGTGAATGGCACTTGGAAGGGGGCCCTACACACAGTGCACATAAATGTTCTAGAGTTGGCAGAAGTGTTTCTTACCCTTCTTCATTTTCAGTCTGTTCTCAGGGGAAAACATGTTTTGGTACGCACAGACAACAGGGAGACAATTTTTTATATCAATCATCAGGGAGGCACAAGATCACAGAGTGCACTTCAGGTGGCTCGCAACTGCTTGTCTGGGTCAGACCAACCTACTTTCATTCCAGACAGTGCATCTACCAGGCCGACTTAATCAGGCCACGTATGCTCTTTCACGTGGCAGTCACAGGGAGACTGGACTCTACACCCGGAAATGGTGCAGATAATATGGAGGACTTATGGGACTGCAGTAGTAGATGTGTTCGCGGACAGTCAAACGTCTTACTGCTCTCATTGGTACTCCCTGAGGGACAAATCAGGATCTGTGGGTCTGGATGCACTAGCCCATGATTGGCCAGACATGATCCTGTGTACTTTCTCCCCGCTACCACTGACTTGGATGACTTAGTGTCCAGTGCGCGAATGTGGCCATCGTCTGCTGTTAGTGGCTCCACATTGGCCTGCAAGGCCATGGATTCTGACTCTTCTCTCTCTGACAGTAGGACAACCTTGTCATCTGCCCAGCAGATCAGACCTACTGAGTCAGTTAAGAGGGAAAGTTTGGCATCCACATTCAGACCGATTTAAACTGATTTAAACTGCCTCTAGGACCGCCAGGTTACTCTTGGAGTGTTCACAGAGGGACAGGAAAATGCTCGTGCTGAATCCACACGAAAGTTGTACGCTTGTAAGTGGAAAGTGTTTTATGACTGGTGTTCTAGCTGCAGTGTGTGTGTGCACTTGGAACACTTAGTTAAATGCAGAGCACAAATTCCAAGTATGGAACACCATACTTGGCCACACGTCACGTCACTTCACTTCACTTCATTTGAGCCAATATCAAAGTCTGATATTAAATTGCTGTCATTTAAGACCACATTTCTCTTGGCCAATTGTTTGTTTGTTTTAGCAATGTGTGCAGGGGTGCTGCACTTTCCAAACAGAGACTGGCACACTGGGTGACGCAGGTAAGTTCTCATGCATATGAGTCTGTACCTTCATCTTTCCACTGTCACCCTACTCGTGCTTTGGCAACATCTTGGGCGTTCAAGGGAGTGTCGCTCTCTGAGATTTGTGCTGCAGCAACTTGGAGTTCAGCTTGCATGTTTTCTCGTTTTTACAGATTAAATTTGACTCCCTTGCCAGCGGTGTGTGTTGCAGTGCTATCTCCCTGTACAGAGGCTTCGCAAGGGGATTCCTCGTGACTGCGTAGGTATTCGTCTTCCACTAGTGCTTTCAGCACTGCCTCTGGTGGTCTGGAGCGAAAGGAAATAGAACGCTAGTTACAAACGTAGCAGTTTGCACCACCAAAGTTTCTGGTCATTCAGTATCACGAGAATGATCTAGAGGTCGAGATGACGTGTTAGGGGTTATTATAGCTCAAGACGCGATGCGAGTTACAAGGTGACAACTTTGTTATTCTGTTCTCGGTCAAACGCGAGCATGACGAATTTTCCACTAGTGCTTTCAGTACTGCCACTGGCGGTCTTCCACTTAGTCATAGAACCACAGTTATGTTTGTAACTAGCGTTTTGACTCATCCAGCACAAACTTTCAGCTTCACTCTACATTTCTCTGTCTATAGATATGATGTGACAGGTCTAAAATATAAATAATTATTATAGGTTTATCAAAGTATATTTTGGTAAAGTAATGGCAGGATTTGAAAGATGGAAAGATTAATGAATAACTCTCATTAATAACATTTTGTTATATAAAAAAAGTCACATAGTGTAACTTAAAATTGTTAAAAAAATAAGAATTAATCATCCTGATCCATTTATAAATTCCTCAGAAAATGTTGTTGTTATTGTGAATTAATTAATTGCCATATTGTGAATATTGAAGAAATGCTTATTAGAAATTATGTCACTCACTCTTTATAGTTTTTCAAGTTGGCACAAACCTTTTAACAAAGTACACATTTTGTGTATAGATATTATGTACAATAATGTTTTAACATATTAGTACATAACACAGAAAAAGAAAATAAAAAAAGTGTTTTTCATGAATTGCTTAATCACCCCAAGTTCTGTGCCATGGTCCACTGTGGCACCAGCTGTCATAAGTTGTGATGACCAATTGCATTATGTCCTGCTTCACACCACAGCCGAAACATGCTGAAGCATCTCTATATTTTTCCACTGCAGGTTGAGTCGGAGGCAAATTCAGTAAATGGCACAAGCTCAGAGCAGATGGAGGAGACCTGTGCGGCACCAGAGGAAGAGGCGCATTACGTATCCTTAACACACAATGTTCCACCTGATGTTCCCACACCTCTCCAGCATGACTTGTTACCAGCACCTCCTGGAAAGGAGCCCAGGGCCACTGATGTACTTCTCCCTCACAACAGTTCTCTAACCTCTCATAATGGTGCTGAATACATGAAACCAAACACTGGGAGGCATGTGGATCCCACTGAGCCACATGCCACATTCCATAGATCCATGTTTAAGAAAAGTTGTGAATCCAAGTCCGTTCAAGAACAGATGGTTCCTCTGAAGAAGATAAAACTGGAGGAGCAATGTGTTGAGATTGATGACCCGCACTCAAAGCGCTTAGAAACTAGCAGGTGCTACGAGGATGCTTTATCTACGCTTGCAGCTGTGGTCTGCTTCTCCAGTACGGACAGGAAAAGTCTAGAGGAGAGGCTTTTTGGGCCTCAGGCCTCAGACATGTGTTTAAAAACTGAGCCAAAAGAAGAACCATATCAGTGTCAGTTAAATCAAGGAGAAAGTCCAGAAGAACCTCCTCAGAATGATAACATTGCACTATCTTTACTCAGTGTCCAGTCTCTGGTCCAGCATAGGAATATTAGTGTTGATCAGGCTATAGCTATTGAGGCCTTGACCCAACTGGCAGCTACCCCACAAACAGTGCCCTTTGAAACAGAAAACCAGAGTCAGGACGCTCAACAAGAAACGTCTACATGCTCCACTTCAAGCAACCACATAACTCTTCGAGAGGCTAAACCAGTTTCAGATGTTTTCTCTAACAAGGTCTCGGTAATCAGTTCATCATTGCAACAGACTTCTGTCATCCGCAACCCTCTGAACAGGCCGACCTACTTCACCCAAAATCAGCATTGTGCATCTACCTCCAGAAAACTTTCCTTGAAGGATCTTCTGGTGGCCAGCTCAGAATGTGAAAAGCTATCGTATACCACGGAGAACCGCAGAAATGGCCAAGCACTTTGTAAAGCTGACAGGTTAGAAGGCACTTTCAAGAAGTATAAGCATGGAGAAGCGACTCAAATCTCGAGAAAGAGGGATGAGGAGGAAGTTGCAGCTCAATTGGTGCAGCTTGCGTTCATGATCGA
Organism: Sinocyclocheilus rhinocerous; assembly: GCF_001515625.1. Classification (NCBI taxonomy): domain Eukaryota; kingdom Metazoa; phylum Chordata; class Actinopteri; order Cypriniformes; family Cyprinidae; genus Sinocyclocheilus; species Sinocyclocheilus rhinocerous. Next base: position 2,211,084 of record NW_015647035.1, read on the forward strand.
ATCCAGGCAGATGCAAGTCTCTGCAAACAATCCACCGAAATGTATGCCGACTCAGACCATGAAATACAATCATAATTGTTTGGGGCAGCACTTAAAAAAGCAAAGTAAACCTAAAATGACGCCATCAAAACCCAGGATGTCCAAGAAGAAAGCTGCTGAGATCGACGAGGGCAACCATTGTAGGATTCCATTGGCCAAGAAGACGCCCAACAGGAAAACCCCACTCAAGGCCACCATTCAGAAAGCCATTTCACAACAAAAGATGAGGTTCCAGCACAAGAGGAGTCCGTTTCTTCCACAAGCGCAGATAGACCTGAAAAAGTACATAGCGGAGGCTCATCACAAGAACAGGCAGCTCTTATACTACAGCAACTCTCTGAAGAAAGAGCACTTTGAAACGATCTTAGGTTCTGGTAAGCAGAACGGCTTTCACTTTAAATACGAGCATGGAGCTCAAAGTCATTCTTTACCACCACCAAACGGGCTCTTTCACAATCATACAAATGACCATCTAGGTGCTAGCCAGTGGCCAAGGCATGAATGTGAACAACAAATGATTTCTCAGGTATCGAAAACCTACGATGTGCTAAATCATGGTGCTAAACAACAACCTCAGCAAACCATGGCCAGTGAACCCTGTAAAGACTCGCCGCAAAGCCCAGGGATGTACCATAAAGCCAACGGCTTTAATGATCATCAATACTTGCACACAAATCAAAATGGATTTTACAAAGTGGAGAAGTCTGGAGGTGTTACAGTGTTGTCCACATCCAATGTACATTTGGAGAATGGTGATGTGGCATACACTGGAGAACAGACTCCTACCAAGCACACGATCAACAGCTTTTTGGAGTCTCCAATGAGGTTCTTGAACACACCAACCAAGAATCTCCTCAACACCCCCTCTAAACAAACCACAGAGCTGCCCTCCTGTGACTGTGTGGGTAAGTCATATTAGCCATATCATAACTTGAAATAAAAGTTTGCTAGAACTTCTTTCAGTTCATCTATGAACACAATTTCCCTCTACAGAACAAATAATTGAAAAAGAGGAGGGTCCGTACTACACTCACCTTGGATCTGGCCCGAATGTAGCAGCTGTGAGAGAGATGATGGAGAACAGGTAAAGTGGATCTCAGTTGTTTACATGCAATAATGTTTTCACTGGATCCAACACAAAAAATATACACATTTTAATTAATTTTACTGTATAATTTTAAATGTATATGTATACATCTAATTTCCTAATTTTAAATGTATAATTTTTACAATTATTGTTTCATATTTATTAAAAATATAAAAAAATATTTGTTTAAAATAAAAAATTATAAGTATATTTAATAAAAAAGAATACATGTATTTAATAAAATAAGAATAAAATAAAAATGTTTATTATTATTATTATTATTTAATAATAATTATAATGTTTAATATTTATAAGCAATCCAATGTGTAGCAGCTCGGGGACCTTTCCCAATCCCGTCCCCCCTCTATCCCACCTTCTGGTTAGAGTTAGTTTCAGACTAACCCTAAATATTACACTTCTGCAATTAATTAAATTCAGACAAATTAATATACAGACTCCATTTAAACATTTGTTTGCTTTGTAAGATTAAAGTTTGAAAATCTCTGTTTTGGTTATATTGTTGAAATGCCCACCATTCAAAATGCTCCTGATGATGATGATGATGATGTTATAATATTTGAATACTGAATTCTGATTGGTGTTCTTTTTTGCATATATTTGCATATTGAATCTAGATGGATCTGTTCTTCATTGCATATATTTTTAACAGTGAGAAACACAGATCTTAATATAGTTACATGAAAAAAATCTGAATTTGAGGTTTTACATCTAACATTTGTGTAATGGTGGGGACAATTAACAGTGACAGTTTAAAAGTCAGTTATTTAATTTTAGAAACAACATTTCTTTGTACTATCACATGTAAGTTTTTTCTTACACACTATAAATGAGTCTTTTTACATAAAAATATATGTATCTTTGTATTTTATGAAGGGAGGTCTGTTGCAAAGGGATAATCATATTTGGGGGCATCAAAAAAATGTTAAAAGTGTGCTTAACACTATAAACACTGTGTTTTCATCACAGATATGGTGAGAAAGGCAACGCAGTCCGTGTGGAGGTTGTTGTGTATACAGGCAAAGAGGGGCGGAGCTCACAGGGTTGCCCAATCGCCAAGTGGGTGAGTGACCCGCATGAAATAACTATCAGTCTGCGTAGAGCTTGCAGAATGTCAGTTCCTTCATATACTGTGTGCACATGTGTTAAATTCTGCAGATCATACGTCGAGGAAGTGAGGAAGAGAAGTTGTTGTGTCTTGTGCGGCAGCGTGCTGGTCACTGCTGTCAGAACGCAGTGGTAGTCATTCTCATCCTGGCCTGGGAGGGGATCCCACGCAGTGTGGCTGACAGGCTGTACCAGGAGCTCACACAGACTCTCTGCAAATATGGCTCGCCCACTAGCCGCCGCTGTGCCCTCAATGAGGAGTGAGTCACAAGTAACATACGGACAGAGTGTGTGGGAATGATTCACGTACACACTCCCTCAAACAAATACAAAAGAACATTTGGAGGTTGTTCTTGATGAAGTGTTTGGGAAGTGTTTTCTTTAAGCTTTTACACCAACTCCTTCACTCCATTTTATAAGTGTACATTCACTGCTGAAAAGACCAGGCTAGATTAGTAGAAAGCAGGGTCAGAAATTATTTTAGGGCAAAAATTCCACCAAAATGAACAAAAAATTCAAGATATGAGGACAAAAAATGACTGCACAATTAAAATAAAGTGTGATGTGATGGCCAGTCAGAGACGTTTATAGTTCTGCAGTTCCACAAATTCTCTCATCATAAACTTAAGTGAAATCTTGATTTTCTAATACATTAAAAAAGTAATGAACTAAGTCATTGTTGGTGTTGAGATATATATATATATAAATTTTTTTTAACATTCTGATTGATTTAATTAATTCATTATTAATTATATTTTACACAATATATTTTATTTAAAAAGATCATTATTATTTATTATTATTAATTATTATTAATATTTAATAAGGTCATTATTACAAAAATTGCCCATACAAAGGTAAGAAAATGCACAATTATAGCTCCTTAATGGAAAACTTAAAGGGTTAGTTTACCCAAAAATGAAAATTAGGCTGCGTTTTACTCACCCCGAGGCATCCTAGGTGTATATGACTTTTCTTCTTTCAGCGAATCCAGTCGGAGTTATATAAAAAATTGAAAGTCTTTGATCTTTCAAGCTCTATCATTGCAGTCAGCGGGTGTTGCATGCATCAGTCCAAAAGAAGTTAAATAAAAAGTGCCCATCCATAAAAAAAGTGTCTCACACGGCTCCGGGGGGTGAACAAAGGCCTCCTGTAGCGAATCGATGTGTTTTTGTAAGAAAAATATCCATATTCAGAACGTAATAATCATTTGAATCTAGCTTGCGCTCACTGTTGTACACGGAAGCAGCTTCGGGCGGATGACGAATGAGGTCGGCTTTGCGCATGCGCCGCTCAGATGTGACGCACACGGAAACGCAGCGGAGAGATCAAAACAAAACAACGGTCAAAAATTAGAAGTACAAAACGAGGATTTGTAAAGAAGAATGTCAGAGGATTTCAATATAAGCCAAGAGGTTTTCCTTTGCTAAAGTAAGGAAACTTTGCTTCCTTTGATCCTGTTAACAAACATTGGTTTTCACGAGACTCACCCAAAACAACGGTCAAGAATTTGAAGTACAAAACGAGGATTTGTAAAGAAGAATGTCAGAGGATTTCGATATAAGCCAAGAGGAGACTGGTTTTCCTTTGTTAAAGTAAGGAAACTTTGCTTCTTTTGATCCTGTAATCAAACGTTGGTTTTCACGAGACTCACCGGCGCATGCGCAACGCTGACCTCATATGTCATGCTCCCGGAACTGCTTCCGTGTACAACTGCCGGCGCAAGCTAGATTAAAGTGATTATTACATTTTGAATATGGATACTTTTTTTACAAAAACGCATCGATTCGCTACAGGAGGCCTTTGTTCACCCCCCGGAGCCGTGTGAGACACTTTTTTTATGGATAGGTGATTTTTATTTAAGTTCTTTTGGACTGAAGCAATGCAACACCCGCTGACTGCAATGATAGAGCTTGAAAGATCAAAGACAATTTTTAATATAATTCCGACTGGATTCGTCTGAAAGAAGAAAGTCATATACACCTAGGATGCCTCGGGGGTGAGTAAAACGCAGCCTAATTTTCATTTTTGTGTGAACTAACCCTTTAATTTCTGTCATAAAAGTTAATTCATTTGTGAAAAAATTAGGCCAAGAAATTACCACCCAAATTATCATTTAAAGTCATTGTTACATTAGATGAGAAAATCACAGAGTAAACATTATGAAAAGTAGATTTAGAAAGAAATTTGATTCAGCATTGCATAAATAATGATAGCAAATGGGTATTAATGAGCTTGATGATTAAAAAAAAATATATATAAATATATATATATATATATACTCTCAATATGAAAGTAGAACTGCCAGTAGATGGCAAAAATTCTGTCATAATGAGTGAGTCATTCAGTCAATCATTCAAATTATTCATTCAAACAGCTGATTCATTCAAGAATGAAGCAAGTTCCGCTGCAGCTTTGTTTGGAACTTTTTTCGTTGACTAAAATTTAACACAATTTTAACTGATTGTTTATTGAACTGTTTAATAAAATCAATTTCACATTTTCAATCGTGAAGATATTCTGGAAGAAAAAAAACTTGCTTGTGTGATATTGCTAAACTATATCATGTAAATATAAGACAAAAACCCATATAGGGGCATTTTTGCCCTCTTATCCTTGAATTTTAGGGGCATATAACTATATTCTTATAGGCTACATTACACGACAAGTCATTGCCCTGCATCACGTTTGTCATGTAATGCAATATAAGATGCAATACAGGTGTGGGCCCCTTTCGGGATGCGTTAAATGCATTAATAATTTAATGTGTACATAGTCCACATTTCCATGCATATAATAGCACCACCAGCAAGTTCTGTATTATATTAATTTATATTATAGTGTATTGCACTGTAACTTACCTTACCTTCTTCATCTCTCCTGTTAGTCGTACATGTGCGTGTCAGGGTCTGGACCCAGAGACCTGCGGTGCCTCTTTCTCGTTTGGTTGCTCCTGGAGTATGTACTTCAATGGCTGCAAGTTTGCACGCAGCAAAATCCCCCGGAAGTTCAGACTGCAGGGAGACTATCCTGAGGAGGTGAGCACTAGATGGTCATGGGAAATACATTCTCAGTCCAAATGTGTAAAGAAATGCTTTTTTATGGAAGAATCATGCTGATCTTCAAAATCCTGCCATAGTGGCTTTAAATGAGAGTGCAACTCTGGTGAGAGTATACTGTGTGAGCATACCTGAATTACCTTGTTTACCTGAACCAGTTTAACCTGTTGCCCTCTAGTGGCACTAAGTAAAACAGTTAACAGAAAATCATTCACATGGTGGACTTAAATCAATGGGTGAATCCATAAAAGTGTTGCATGCCTGATGTTTTTTCATTGCAAAAACCCCACCAATAAAGTTTGACCAGGTGCGAAATATGCGTTAAAATAGCACTGTGACTTTGTGAATTGTCATCATTCATTCATTCATTCATTCAATCATTCATTAATTTCAATGCAAACACGCCTTCTTTTTGAGTAAATTATCCTCATTATAGATTATACACTTTCAGACGATACGGGTGCCTGAATTTGCAGTGATGGAGCAATGTTGTGTAAAGTACGGCAGATTGTAGTAATCTTGCGCATCTTCTACATCCACGTTTTAGAGCCATCCTGCAATATTGCAAATGTACTGTGAAAACCTAATATAAACAATGATAACAGCAGTCGCAATGCACAGGCTATTTTTTGTAGTCCCTGTCAAATAAACAAATTAAATAATAATAATAAATACATTTTAGTGAATTAACATCTAAAACTACTTGGTGTCAGTAAGAGTTTTTTAAAGAAAGTAATACTTTCATTAGCAAGGATGCATTAAATTGATGAAAAGTGCAAGTAAATGCACTTGTAATGGTAAAAAAAAAAGTTTATATTTCAAATAAATATTATTTTGTACTTTCTATCCATCAAATAATCCTGAAGAAAAGGTCTCTACAAAAATATTAAGCAGCACAACTGCATTCAACATTGATAGTAATAAGAAATGTCTTGAGAACCAAATCAGTATATTAGAATGATTTCTGAAGGATCATGTTATGAGTTATGCCTGCTGAAAATTCAGCTTTTACATCACAAGAAAAAGTTAAATTTTAAAAATGTATTTTTTTTAAAAATAGTTACTTTAAATGTGCTGTATTACTGTATTTTTGAATTAAGTAAATCCTTGCAGCATCCTTGCCAATCCAAATTTTTTGAAAGGTAGTGTATTTATGCTTGATGGTCATTTTTTATTTCATCCTTCAAATGGCAATAATGTTTGATTTTGTGGTTAGGAGACGAAGTTGGAGAAAAACTTGCAGAATCTGGCATCAGATTTGACCCCCATGTACAAGAAACTTGCTCCTGATGCCTTTCAGAACCAGGTAGGAATTGCATAATCAAAATGTCACAATCTCTCACAATGTTAAAACTGCTCTAAAGCAGAACTCAACAGTAAATAAAAAAAGTTAGCTTATTTAGTCGATTATGCGATTATGTTGATATTTCTATAGCATCCAAGACTGAGCCCTGTGTACATTTGTAAGGAAAGCATCATAATGATCTGTAACCCGTCAGGTGGAGCAGGAGCAGCAGGGGCAGGACTGTCGGCTGGGCAGGAGTGAAGGTCGACCGTTCTCTGGTGTGACTGCGTGTGTGGACTTCTGTGCACATGCCCACAGAGACACACAAAACATGACCAATGGAAGCACTGTGGTGAGTCTTACTTCCACTATCAATGTCAATGTCCTTCTAATACTTTCTTTTTCATTTTCTAAATGAGATAAAAGGAGATGCATTTGCCTCATGTGAACCACAGGTATGCACTTTAACCAAGGAGGATAACCGTGCAGTGCGGAACATTCCAGAGGATGAGCAGCTGCACGTCCTGCCGCTCTACAGGATCTCTGACACGGATGAGTTTGGCCATGCTGAGGGCCAGTGGGCCAAGATAAAGTCTGGGGCAATGCAGGTCCTCTCTTCTTTCCCAAGAGAAGTGAGGATGCTGGCCGAGCCCATCAAATCAGCACACAAGAGGAGGATGGAGGCTAAAAGAGCCCATGCTGACAAACTAAGCGGCCTGGACAGTAAGCAGGGCACCCCTATAAAAGTGAAGAACGAGCCTCTTAAAGGTATACCTGGTTCAGCCTTCCTTCTTAAGAGGCATGCCATCTTCTTGATGCGTATAAGTTGGTTTAAGGCAGGATTTTTCCAGCTCTCCGTGGAGCCTCACCAGCACTGCATTCAAAATGTGTAGTGCTGGGGAGGTTTGAAAACCCCTGGTTTAAGAGGCATTTACACGACACCATTTTCAACAAAAAGCGTATGCGTTTTGGCCAGTCATTTACACAACAACACCTTTTGGGGGGTTTGAAAATGCAAACTTTTGAAAACAGGTTTTTTAAAGGGGTCATATGATGTTGCTAAAAAGAACATTATGTTGTGTATTTGGTGTAATGCAATGTGTTTATGCGGTTTAAGGTAAAAAAAAAAAAAACATTATTTTCCACATAATGTACATTATTGTTGCTCCTCTATGCCCCGCCTTTCTGAAACGCACCGTTTTTTACAAAGCTCATCGTTCTGAAAAGCGAGGTGCACGCTGATTGGCAGAGGCGGACAGTAACTAAGTACATTTACTTGAGCATTGTACTTAAGTACACTTTTTGAGTTTGTAGACATAGCATTGTAGGCTACTCTCCCAGGAAACAGTCCTCATCCACCGCAAAATGTGCTGCACACATCTGAATATTTGGGTTGAACTGTTCTTGAATAGTGTTGTAAATACAACTTAACCACTGATCACTGATTGAGTGAGGAACGGCCGGCGGGCTTGAGAACGCCGCGGCCGGTGGGCTTGTGGCAACCACATGTGACGACCCCGGGCTGGAATCCGCTTCGTCCGTGG
>NW_015647035.1:2219369-2233254 GCF_001515625.1 Sinocyclocheilus rhinocerous
GTCCTGATATCGTCCTCTTTTGGAAGTAGTTTCGCTTTCACAACGAAAAACACGGCAACAACAATGCTACAGCGAGAATAAAAGTTACGCCTTCTTTCTTTGCGTGAACATTTGGGCAGCGTTATGCAAATCTTCCCACAGAGTGACGTAGATATGTGGGGGCGTGTTAGAACGAGCCGTTTTAGGTAGGCGTGGTTGACTCTTAACTTTTATAAAGAATATCTCTTTGGATTTGAGACTTTAGTCTTTGCAACTTTACAGATCTTCTTTATGCACCAAGAGCTTGTAACACTCCAAAGAGAAAGGAAAAATTTAAATCGCATCATATGACCCCTTTAAGTTTTTTAAAATGATATGGTTATCGTCTGTGTAAACAACAAAAACATGAATTTGTGAAAATGGTCATGTCATGCTCATACTTATGACGTGTTCAGTCTATAGGAATGCGTATGTGCGCAGTGTTTCTTAGCAAAGTGACATCACCAACTACTGGCCGCGAAACCTTTCTAAAATGCAAAGGAAAACTTTTCAGTTTCTTGTACATCGTTGTCGTGTTAACGTACACTTAAAGGGTTAGTTCACCAAAAAATTAAAATACTGTTATTAATTACTCACCCTCATGTCGTTCCCACCCCATAAGTCCTTTGTTCATCTTCGGAACACAAATTAAGATATTTTTGATGAAATCCGAGAGCTTTCTGACCCTGCATAGATAACAACACTGCTGAAATGTTTTATGGCAAAGAAAGGTAGTAAGCACAGCGTTAAAATAGTCCATGTGACATCAGTGATTCAATCGTAATGTTATGCAGCTACGAGAATACTTTTTGTGCACAAAGAAAACAAAAATAACGACTTGAGGGTGAGTAATTAATGACAGAATTTTCATTTTTAGGTGAACTATCCCTTTAAGGTGACCTCTAAAACAGGTTGTCTCAAAGTGTGAGCCAGGACGTTCCAGTAACAATCGGTTTTCTGTTATCTGCAATATTACAGAATTTTTTTGTTAATATCTGTCGATATTGAATATTTAATTACACATGCTAATTTCCGCATGCTAATAGATCATGTTTGCCATCTTCTAACACTCATTTTAAGACTCATTAATAAAATGTATTTTTTTCTCTTAATAATGTTTATTTTTTAATATTATTTAACAAGTATGTTATAATTCAATTATTAGTTCAATTTTAGCAAATCTCAAAATGAATGCTATTCAACTATAGCATGAAAATATTTATTAGTTTATTGGCATTAGATGGAATTTTCAGTTTTTACTGTTTTCTGAACTAAATATATACTAAAACCAAATTTCAAGAACAGGTTGCCTTTTATTCCTAAAAGTAGTCAAAAAATTGCCGGATAACCACCGGTATTATAAAGTGTACATACAATGGACACTTCCATGTGTTTTATAGGGATATGCAGTGGGATAAATTCCAATCCATTATGTAAATTAAATACTTGCTGCTTTTGATAAATTAACATTATTTTGTAAAATGGTATAAATTTCTCTTGAGAATTGATCATAAAATAGGGGCTGGTGGTGGGCTGCTGATTTAATCCAGGACATTTTGGTGATTGTAGGATTTTAAAGTGGAGGTTTAGGTGATTGTAGGATTCTAAACTTAATCTATATTAAGTTCTTCTTCTTATTATTCTTGTTCTGTCCACAGGTTTCAAACACAACTCTGTTGAACATTCACCATGTTCAGAAAAAGAAGCTCGTAATTTAAGTTCCACAATGGGATTGCCTGGGGTTCCGGGCATTGGAGAGCAATTCTCAGACTTCCGCTCTACTGTCCCGTACAACCAGAGTAACACATGCCACACATCTCCTGTGGCTTCTGGCTTTGGCTTGTCCACACACCCAGAGTTCGCTCAACCACATGATCCCTCAAGAGGAACCGGCAACAGCAGTGGTTCTCCTTCTCTTAGACACAGACTCGAGAACATCAGGCAGATGTCTGAACTGTTCAGAAACTCATATCCGAACGATCCTCTGAGAACGAATTTGAAATACTCTCCCTCATTCAAATCCGAGCCTGAGGAGATACGGTGCTTCCAGGGTGGCGCAGCTCCCACCCTGCTCTCCCCGCCCACGGCCGAGGGTCTCCACAGTCGCTCGAACCTGGAGGACCACCGCAACCCTCCAGTTACGGTGCGACCCCTGACCCCAGAGGTGGGTAAAGCAGAGGAATTGTGGTCGGACAGCGAGCACAATTTCCTCGATGGGGAAATCGGCGGGGTTGCGGTGGCCCCTTCCCATGGCTCCATCCTGATCGAATGCGCTCGACGGGAACTGCATGCCACCACTCCCATCCTGCGGCCTAACCGCACACATCCCACCCGCATTTCCCTGGTCTTCTACCAGCACAAGAGCCTGAATGCCCCGGGCCACGGGCTGCAACAATGGGAGGCTAAAATGGCCGAGAAGGCCAGGGAGAAAGAGGAAGCCGAGCGTCTGGGACTCAACAATAGGTCAAAGGAGATGGATTTGGATACGGAGAGCGAAAACGAGACTTATCCGGAAGAGAGACACAAGCTTCAGGTCCCTACCCGTCAATCGCTAACAGTTACGAGTGACGGCGTCGTCATGTCAGCGCCCTACGCCCTCACGCACGTCACTGGGCCTTACAACCGCTGGACGTGAAATTCTGTGTGCTTGTCTAGCTAATGCCTTACCTCAGCTAGTTCTCATCCTTTCATGCCCGTTTTTATGTGTGCCCTTCTTCAGTTGTGCTCTTCATCTCAGCTTTTACGAAGAAATAGACTACCGTTTGTGGGTTTTTAACTGTGAGTTTTGGTGTGTATGTCAGTGTTTTTTTTATTATTATTGTAAAGAGATGGTGCTCAGAACAGATGTTATAAAACTGTTTTTATACATATAGATGAAATTAGTGCATAGAAAATGTGATTATTTATTCTGATCATTTTCAAGACTATTTTGTAATTTAATTTCTGGTCCAAGCCTGTCTGCTGCAATAGGAGTATGTCATCCTTTAAATTATGTGTGTAGTAAACACTCCGATTTGACATTGTCAAATGTGAATTCTATATTATCGTCTCAGCCTTGGGTGCTGTCTTGTCCAACACACGGTAGTTGCTATTTTATGGTGCCATTGTAGCAGTAAGGTTAAATGACCAATATGAACCACACGTGGGTCATAACAGGAACTTTATGTCAGTACATTGTTTCGGCATTGTGAGACAGTGTTGGGGGTAACGCATTAAAGTAACACAAGTTACATAATCAGATTACTTTTTTTAAGTGATTAGTAAAGTAGCGCATTACTTTTTTCAATTTACAGCAAAATATCTGTTACTTTTTTAAAATAAGTAACAAGTTGTTTTCTCATTTATTCACTGACACCTCTACTGTCCCCGTGTTGAGAGAAACTAGGAGTGAGGTGCAGATGCTTAATTAAATTTTTAGTGTGAAAGGGCCTTTACAGTTGCCCATAATATAACTTTTGGGGGTTTTGTTATTAAAAAACAAATAAGCAAGCCTAGCCCAGATGACAAAAAGTAACGCAAAAGTAACAATGCAATACTAACACAATTAGTTACTTTTTATGGAGTAACACAATATTGTAATACATTACTTTTAAAGGGGTCATCGGATGCGACATGCACTTTTACAAGCTGTGTGTTTGGCAGTGTGTGTACACAACCACCCTATAATGATAATGATCCACCCAGATTTTTTTTTTTTTAAATCTCGTTAAATCATTTCCCCTTTCTCAAATCGAGTCGATCTCATTTGTCAATCAACTATCGTGGGAGGGGCCTGTCTGTGTGACGTCACACAGACAGGCCCCTCCCTCGATAGTTGATTGACAGCAGCGTTTCAGCACAGACTGGACTGGCGTCTTACCGCTCACTGATGAGTGAGCTGTCATCAGTCCGCCATTGTTTCACCGCCGGAGCAGATGTAGACAAGAATGTCTCCTAAGCGATTGAAGTGTTTTGTTGTTGGATGTAATAATGAACATAGCAGTCCTCATTTACTCCCGACATCTGAGCCGCTGAAGACGCAGTGGATTGCGTTTGTTTCTGAAGGGAATGTGCCCCGATCTACTTAAATGTGTCTGTGTTCGCGCGAATCATTCGTGATCCAGCTTCACCTCCAGAAGAAGTGAGTGTAAGATTTTTCTAATGAATCTTTGCAAATGGCCTTTCCTAATAATGTGCTAGTTAGCGAGTTTCACGATGAATGTGGCTAAAGTTTACCGTCTCTCAGAGAGTGGCTCGGAAGAGAGGGGCGGGGTCAGCAGAGCTCATTAACATTTAAAGCGGCATGCAAGGAAATGGCTCGCTATGAACAGAGCTATTTTTGATGGTAAAAACGGTGTTGTTTTACACTACCATTGAGAAATTTTAAACAAACTATGTTACAGACTTTTCATTAAGACCCTAAAGAATCATATCAACTTGTGGAAAATGGGCATCATATGACCCCTTTAAAAGTAACTATCCCCAACACTGTTGTGAGACATAGCCCATGGCATCCTTTAAAAAGCACTTTGTATCTTCCGACCAACTTGACCTTTGAAGTTTCTAAGATGCACGTTTGGTTTATTCATCATCAAGTATCTACAATCACGTGTTTAGCGTGGACTCAGTCATGATTATGAAACTTTGCATATTTAAGCAATAATCATGGAAGGTTTTATGCTGCATTTTGACAAGGTGTCCAAACTGGTTAATTTCTGGCACTTATGTAAAAGTTAATATTATTTGGTCCCATTTTTTTTTAACTCCCAAAGAGTTTGAAACATGACTCGAAAACAGCTTTATCATTTTATACAATTCAAGCGTGTTATGTTCAAACGAATTTACTGTATGTTTTTCACTGGTGCTTTTAAAGAGATCCCATGACACCACCTGAGATGTCATTTCATCTATTTTTATTGCTACATAATGTATTTTTATTTTAAAAACCAATCACCTTTTGGTGTGAGGGATGGGGTGTATCAGTCCGTGCATTTTTATACGCATGTATGTTTGGTTTTATTTAGGTGCATTGAATGAAAAGATCGATTTTAAAACTAATGACTTCATAATTGCATATGTATCCAGAGGCCTAGTCAAGATATTGGCTCAAACGAAAGGTTTACATTACTCTTACATGAGGTTTCAAATGAACATACGGCTAAGATATGTCTTTTTAATTTCATCTTTAAGGTGCTAAAAAGTGTACGTCAGTGTTCAAAACCATTGTACACCCAAAATGCTGTGCTTCAGCACTTGAAACAACATCTTTTCATATAGGTTGTGAGAAATTGTACACCGTATCTCTGAAAATGTGTTTTAACTAGTAGCTACGACAAAGATAGAAAAGCTCAACAGTAACCCAATGTGAACCTATGTTTTGGGGAACTTGAAGTCACAGAGTGGCATGGGTACGTTCACGCTACTGTCTCGTCAATTAAATCTACTTTTGCTGAAAAATGAAACTGTTGTTTTTGTGTAAAACCATCATGTGTAACAAAAAGATGATGATGTTGGAATCCTGAGTTTGTATGTAGCTCAGGGAAAGTGCTCATCAGTGGTGCTTATTCATTGTACCAGAGTCCCCTGGCATTGACAAATCACATGTAGGTGCTGCACCAGTTCTGGATCTTTCATTTTGGCCGGTGCTGAATGTTTTACTCCGCTTGAACGTCATTAGATCATGCTACATTATTGAGTGTTTTTCCTCTTGACTTGATGTGGCACAAATAATACTATGACCTCACAGTCCCCTGATGGTAATTGACTGACACTGAAATGCCAGTACTATGAACATCAAATAGCCTAAGGGATTTACCAATGCAATGCAATTCGATTCAATGCTCACTGATTTTATGCTTTTTTCTAAGCTATTGTTTTCCAAGCTCTTGTTTTATGTGAATTATGGGTTGGTTTTTATGTTGCTGTTCAAAACCTGCATTTCTGTGTGAATTAGATTTATAATTATATATGTATAACTACCATAAACTTTTTTTTTTTTTTAGATTTGGCTCATGAGATCTTATTTGAGTTCAGATGGGTAAACGTGGCTCTCATTGCAACAGTCTAGAAAAAAAACATGTTCCTAATGAAAGAAATTTTGTTACATTCCTTTTCAAGTTAATATATATTTACATTAGGCATCTCTTGCATGATTTTCCTCTTTTTTTGTTGTATTTTCCCCTTTTCTCAGGTCTCTATGCCCATGTAACTTTGGACACAAGCTTCTACAGTTCTTGCATTGTCTTCCAATTCAGTTCTCCAAAATTTGAATTTATTTCTGGTTATGTTTTGTAAAATGGAAAAGTGGTTCCCCTTACAACATCTTGTATATGTATATGATCAGTTTGACAGTTCTCTTCTGTATATGTTGAATGAAAGCTGTAGTGTGTAATTTCTGCGCCACTAGCATCACCAAACAAAATTCCATTAATAATAATGACTATTTTCAGGCAGTTATCCCAACACTCTCACAGATAGTCAGGCAAGTTGATTGGTTAATCCAATGTTATTGTGTTGGGCTGATCACAAGCAATGTTTTGATTGCTGTTCAGAGATGCAGATATTACATTTTTGTGGAATTCAACCATTGGCTTATTTACTTTTTTTTATTATCTGAATATTGAACTAGAGTTTTAACATTTAAAAAATTACACACTTCAGCTTTAAGTATGAATGTAAGCCATTACGGGCACTGTTGTAGTATAATGTGGAATTTTAAACCACCTGTTACCTTCAAACAAACAAAAAAAAAGAACACATGACTTGAAGACTTGTTCATTTTGTGACTTGAAATGATCTGTCAAAGAAAGAAAACACCAGCTTTTGAGATTTTTCTTTTAGAAAATAAAATGCACAGTAGTTGTACAGCGCATTTGAAGTGTGAGGCTTTTCCATTTGCATATTTTCTGGATGATTTTTACACGCATAACTTCTAAATAGCCGTTTTCACAACCCAAACACGTTGCGATCTATCTAATACATTTTACACAGGACATAATAACAAAGAGATGTTATTGTAGTAGTAATTCATCAAGCATATGAGCATTTATTATTCTGCATTTCAACCGTATTTCCATCCCACGTATATTTTATATTGTGTATTTTCAAGGACATCAGATATTTTGAATAGATTTTCGAAAATATCTTGAATATTAGTAAGGACCATGATCAAATATGTATTTGGCTTATATCTGCCAAATGTGTTCAGGAATAACAATTCCCTAACTATGTTATCATAAAGTGATTTTCCTGGCAGAAAAATCAAATTCTAAAAAGATTTGGTAAAAGTAGTAGTATGCTTGAATGCAGTTCTGAAATTCAGTGTGAGTACATTTAGCCTATATTTAATCTTTTGATCAAGATATACTTACAGCACTTTTTAGATAGAGTAGCCTATTAAATACTTTTTTCATACAGAATGTAGCTAGTAGTTTTACATACTATCTTATAAATTTACATGTTCATGTTTATAGTAAAAAGTCAGCTTTGATGTTGATAACTTCCCTTACAACATTCATTTTAATATAAGTAAAGTATATTTTCCAAATATGTGGTAAGTATACTCATATTAATGCACTAATACTTGTACATGTACTTGTATATGTATGTAATTTCAATACTTCTTGGGGGTCAGTTGACCCTTTTAGTTTATAAAAGTATTCTTTCATGTGTACTTGGTATGCTTTCAAGTGTAACAATAGCAAACTTTAAAAACAAAACTATAGTTTAACTTATAGCAACTACACTACAAGTCAACTTATAGGTATACAGTTAGTTAAGAAGTTATATACTTCTAATCCATTTTTTTAGTGTATGAAAGTGCATTTTGAAGAATACGCTCAGCTAATTTGCACCAAGTATGCACTGAAAAGAATGGAGTGCACTTTCATAAACTAAAATGTCAGCAAGTATATAGCTAGTATTGCTGCAATAGCCTACTAAAGAAACAGATGCAAAGTAATTAGTGAAAAATAACTACTGTGAGCACATAAAGTACACTTAAAAATGTAATTTTATGAAGTCAAAAGTGCGGCAATTTAGTACCACGTAGTAAACGTACAAGTACACTACTAATATACTGATATTAGTATACTTAGTTACTAAAGTATACTTGGAAATATACTTTAAGTTTACTTAATATATGAACTTGAAGTATGCTGAAGAATATACTTCTTCCCTGACATATTTCTGATCACTTTTCATTCTCGAGTCATCAGTAAATTCTTTATTTAAAGCGGCAACTAATGTCAAGCACAGTTGAAGTGGTGGACGTCTCTTTTACAGTTTCTGACACCAGACATTTTAGGGCCAAAATATAAGGGGGAAGAATAAAATCTAAACAAACCAGCTTCTCTGGTTCCTCCCAAGGTTTTTCTCTCTTCACTACCTAAACATCTTGTGAACTTTGTTTCTCCAATTCCAGTAAACCTGGAAACCTTGTCCTGGAAATATCATAGAGGTTATGAGAATGTTTGAGGTGAATAGTGACAGCTGCCATATAAACAGATCTGTAAAAAATGATAATGGAAACAAAGATAATAGAAAGAGAATATAAAGGAAAGTAGTTTTCTAAAGAGCGGCTGTGTGATTTCTGGTGTACAGGGTCAGCAGGAGAGTCAGGCAGACACAAGTGGGGGAGGTTAGTGTGTGCACATCTCTTGCAGAATACAAGTGAACCTTGTATGTAGGAGGATTGGAGTATTTTAGGCTGAAGTCTGCACGGGAATACACACTCTAAAGCAGACATGATAGAGCTACAGAACAAAACAACTCAAACATTTATGTTAAATTACTTTAATGAGACATAATATGAACGTTATAGGCTGTTTTATTAGGAGTTTTAGTTAGTTATTTGAAGATTTTGTTAGCTAAACTAACAAACTACCAAAATGTACCATGTTACTACCAGCTAATTTGGATATGTACCATGGTGTAAAGCACATGTAAATGCTACAGTACATGGATGAGTCATACAAAATCATATCCAGGTCATTTCACCACAAATTATATACAAAATACAAATTATATTTTGCATAAAGATTAATTGGATTGTGACATTATTTTCTTGGCATTAGTGGTGCTTTCCATTAGGCCTACTGTAATGCGATTATAAATTAGAGCAGCAAGTATACTTTACCATTCAAATATTAGCATTTGTTTGCATTACAATAAGATTATTTAGACCTTACTGTTTGTAGGCTATTTAGTTGATCGTTATCATTCATGAATCAATGCTTTATTATTAAACTGACATTAGTATTGTTGCATTAACCATCCTGACACTTGTCTACATACAATTACATAATAAGATTCTTTTGATTTTAAATGTGTGTTTCAAATATAGCGTTTCTATCTCGCGCGTCCAGCTAAGCCCTGCCAGCTTCCGTAGAGACTCGAGCGCGTGCGTGACGCAGCAGCGTCCAACGGTCAGAAGAATTTTCACAGAGGCAAGATGGCGACTTCGGAGCCGGTAAGAGGGAGCGGGCTTCTTTCATTTAGGGCTTCCCAGCGACTAGAAATGGTAAAGCGGCGTCTGTCGTGTTGTCTGCGGGACGTGTTTAACCCGTGAGCAGCACTGTTAAAAGTCGGAGGTGTCCTTCAGGCGTTGAGTGGGGTTTCGGGGCGCCACTGCTGCTGGTGACTTTAGAGACAGGGAGGGTCCGGACAACGACAATTCATCAGTCCTCGCACCCGTTAACGGGTCACTTCGGATCGGCGGAATGATACCGTCACGCTTTCCGTGTGAATGGTGACGGGTTTTCTCTCGTCTCGACGTGATGAGATCAGATCTCCAGACATCTGGACACGTGTGTTCATGGCTAACGGTGATCGGCTAGCGCGCTCAGTCGTGGCTGTTTAATACCGCTCATAATTCATGATTTCAATGAAATGTGTCGTTTCATTGTGCGCTACTGCGTAACCGTGTAGTTTGATTCCGTAAATAGCATGAAAGTCATTGATCGCAGAAATAAGTGAGCATGTGTTTGGAGAAGCTTATACCGAAGCCGACAGTAGAGGGTGTATGACTCCAAATTGAGCTGGAAATTAGACTCTGTAGTGTGATCAGTAGGCTACTACACTGTATGAAGTACAGGCTGTGATCGAGCTAGTTGTCTTGGTAACAGGCCTGAAGGTCCAGTCAGTCTGATCAGATGTCCCGTGGTTTAGGGGCCAATAGTTAGCTATTGCAACAGCTGTTGCCATTTAGTATCTTTGCTATTTATCCAAAGAAAGATGTCAGATTGTTCAAGAGCACCTTTAGCAGAAAAGACAGACTTACAGGTGCACAGAATGTGCTGTAGGTCCGTTTAAGGTTGAGAGGATCACGACTTTTGCATTGAGATGATTGTCGGGATATTTCCTAACGACCCTGAACTTTGTTATCAGTTTTCCCACCGTCATGGAAAAATCTGGGGCTATCTAGGAATTGTAAAATAGTTGTGGAAGTTTTTTTTCTGCTCTGCCACTTTTTGCGAAATAAAACTTACTGAAGTTACTGGGAAAAGGTCAGGGAAATTAAATTGGTTTACTGTTTTGCATTTATGCAGCGAGGAACTGAAAATGAAAACGAAGAAGGCCGTGCTGATAGTCCTACGACTGCTGCTGCTGTGACAAGTCCTGAACAGTACATCAAACACCCTTTGCAACACAGGTAAACTAATTTCACTTCTGTGTAATCTTATTTGATGTTCCCAATCTGTAACACATGCTGTACTGAGCACAGATGACTTAATGCAGTCCTAGTGCGTTAGGGGTCACAGCCTATGTGGCCCTGGGACCATGTAGACATTACTTTGATTAAAGGGATCTCTTTACCAATATCTATGTGATGCTTACAAATCTAGTCTTGCGTGACATGGTGTGGAGAGAGTCACAATTTAGGTGGCAGAAGTGTCGTTCTGAGCTCAGAAGTCATATGAGCGATGCGGTGGCAGTCCGCCAGCATGCTGCAGGAAGTGCTGAGCTCACATGTTGAGCTGTCTCATTCCAGCCCTTTCTGACTTTTCACTGCCCGTGGCTTATTCCTATGATATTTAGATCTGCGAGGACTTTCATTCATTATGAAAGCTGTCACTGAAAGCTGTCTCTCAGTCTACCGAAAGACAGAGTGCAACATTCACATTTCAGCTTGTATTGCAAGGCAGTCATTTTTAGAATTTTTCTTTTAGAAGTGTCATTTATTCCTGTGATGGCAAAGCTGAATTTTCAGCATCATTACTCCAGTCTTCAGTGTCACATGATCCTTCAGAAATCATTCTAATATTCTGATTTGCTTTTCAAGAAACATTTCTTATTATTATCAATGTTGAAAATTTGTGCTGCTTAATATATTTTGTGGAAACAGACTTTTTTCAGGATTCTTTAGTGAATAGAAAGGTTAAAAGAACAGCATTTATTTGAAATGGAAATCTTTTGAAACATTATAAATGCCTTCACTGTCACTTGATAAATTTAATGTGTCCTTGCTGAATAAAATTAATCATATCGTTTGCATTTTTTAAAATACTTTTTTCTATTACAAATTGTCTTATCAGTAGAGCAATTTGATTGAAAAGTTTAGTTGAAAAAGAAAGATGAATTTGAGAGTGACTAAGTATTAACTGGAGTGACAGCAGCGCTCAAGCTGCATGAACTCCACAAGTTTGTGTGAAAACTAATGATCATGTTCTCCAACAATATTCAAGATGTTCTAAAGGACAGCTTGAGCTTCAGCAGCAGAAGAACTTAGTGTCACATTATTAATTTATACTATACTATATAATACTGTAACCTGTAATATTTCAAATTTTTGTAGTGCAGTCATGGTTTTTCCATTGGTTAACAGGACAGCATGAGTCATCTCTTTGAGAGCTTCTGCATGAATATTAAATGAGTGACCCAAAGAGACCTGTGCTCACTGTCCTTATTTGCGTCCCTGTAGATGGGCTCTCTGGTATTTCAAAAATGACAAGAGCAAAAGTTGGACAGAAAATCTGCGTCTCATCTCCAAGTTTGACACAGTGGAAGATTTCTGGGCGTAAGTGTTTTTTCCTTTTCATATATTGAAGTCACATTATTGTCCCCTTTTTCCTTATAACAAAGCTTGAAAATCTGAGTGGCAAATCATGATGGATTTGACTTGACCCCATTTCCTTTCACTCCTCAGATTATACAATCACATACAGCAGCCCAGTAAGCTTGGATTTGGCTGTGACTACTGTTTATTTAAGGTAAGATGAGGAAGTGTGTGTATATGGCCAGCCTGAAATGTGTGGTTGATTATTAACCAAACGTGTTATTGCAAAGCAGGTGCATTTCTGAATTTCTGTGGGCATCACTCTGGCCATGCCACTGCTGATTTAATTATCTGCATGCTGATAAAGAGATGAATGTTAGCCGTTAGTAAAAATGACAAAACACTGATATCCAGATAATTTTGTGTGCCTCAGGATGGTATTAAACCCATGTGGGAGGATGACAGGAATAAACTCGGAGGAAGATGGTTAATGACCCTCAGCAAACAGCAACGACACAATGACCTTGACCGCTACTGGATGGAGACAGTGAGAGTTTAGCTTTTTTTTTTTTTTGCTCATGTTTTCATATGGATTAGTGGACAGCTCAGTTTGCGATGTCAACTTCATACTGACTGTCCGTGTTGTTTGCAGCTGTTGTGTTTAATCGGAGAGTCCTTCGATGAGGCCAGTGAAGACGTTTGTGGAGCTGTGGTCAATGTCAGGCCAAAGGGGGATAAAATATCCATCTGGACAGGCAACTGCCAAAACAGGGACGCTATCATGACTATAGGGTATGTGGCTTACTTTGTATAGTTCACACTAGGACACAACATATCGTTGAAAAATTGAAAGTACAAATTGAAACGGATTAAATGTTTCCACTTGGTCAAACAATAGAAATAACTACTGTTCAAAAATTGGGATACAATATTGTGACATTTTGAAAGAACATGCTCCCCAAGGCTGCAATTATTTAATCGTAAAAACAGTAATATTGTGAAATATTAGTACAATTTAGAATAAGTGTTCATTTTTAATATATTTTAAAATGTAATTTATTCCTGTGATTTCAAAGCTGAGTTTTCATGATACTTCAAAAATCGTTGATATGGTGCTCAAGAAACATTTCTTATTATTATCATAATTGAAAACAGTTGTGATGCTTAATATTTTTGTGGTAACTATGATACATTTTTCAGAATTCTTTGATGAAGAGAAAGTTTGAATAAAATATAAATCTTTTGAAACATAATAGGGATGTTCATTTTAACCGTTAACCGACTGTAAGAATTTTGACCGATTAATACAATCAGTTAAACGGTTTAAAAAGTCATTTATTTATTTATTTTTTCAGTAATTTATCAAAATATTTAAAAGATTTGCTGCATGGTTGAAATACGCTACGCGTGTATAAAAAAATTGTTTTTTAGAGAGAGAAAAAACAAGTCGCATGTAAGTCAGATTGTATTATTTCATTCAGAAATAGGCCTAATGCTGACGCGAAATGTTTACAAACATTATAATAAACACTGTAAACATTTCCTTTCAATTAACAGTATTTAGAAAAGAACGAATTAAAAATATAAAAAGCTATAGCAATATAAACGACAAGCCAAAACGAATTAATTTAGGCTAAAACGAAACTGAAACCACCGTTGGCTCTCTCATTCTACACAAAATCAAATGTTTCCGTATTCGCAATGTATTTGAATGCCAAATTATTATATGTAGCCTACTTCACTCGCATTCCAATATCCACGTAAAACAAAATGTTTTTCATAACATCACGGCGGTACGGTGATAACACTTAACGGCACAGATTTTATTACATATTTAAACTGAGCAGTGTGTTTTTTTCCCATATGATTCATTGACTGTATTTTATTATGATA
>NW_015647035.1:2233306-2233608 GCF_001515625.1 Sinocyclocheilus rhinocerous
ACAGTGGAAGCAACTACTCCTTTTAGTCATAAAGATAATCAGAATTGTAAAAGGTGTAAAAGGTTTTGTGTACATTCACAATAAAAAAAAAATATTTGTGCTTTTGTAAAATAAGCCTAAAGAACCTAAAGAAACCGCTTTCTGCCGTCTGGTTTCCTTTCGCGCAGCACCAAAATGAACCGAAACTCTGCATACTAGGCTACTTGTTGCACAGTTTTTCTTTCATTTTCTTAATTTATTATTTAAGTTATAT
The DNA here is from genome assembly GCF_001515625.1 of Sinocyclocheilus rhinocerous. Classification (NCBI taxonomy): domain Eukaryota; kingdom Metazoa; phylum Chordata; class Actinopteri; order Cypriniformes; family Cyprinidae; genus Sinocyclocheilus; species Sinocyclocheilus rhinocerous. The sequence continues at coordinate 2,233,560 of NW_015647035.1, forward strand.
TTGAAATGTAACTTAAAGCTTAAAGAGTTAGGAATAAGTATGTAAAATT
>NW_015647035.1:2236142-2263638 GCF_001515625.1 Sinocyclocheilus rhinocerous
TGTAAAATTAATCCCCGGGAAACAAATGTTAGTATTTTTAACGGGTCACAGACACTTATCCTTTCTAATTTAATTGAATTCTAATTTAAAATAATCTTGTCGGTTAATGGTTAACAATCGGTTAACGAGCGTCGGTTGTCGGTTAGGAAAAATAACCGAAATGAACATCCCTAATTATAAATGTCTTTACTGTCATGTTTGATCAATTTAATGCATCCTTTTTGAATAAAAAGTGTTAATTTCTTTCAAAAGAAAAAATCAATTCCAACCTGAGATGTGTGTTTAGCTGGTGTTTGATGTAAATATGCTGATATCTAGCAGTTTTTGTACTTATGCCTTCATTGTGACAGTGAAATCTGTTCTTCCCCTTTAGGCAACAGTACAAAGAGCGTTTGAGTATCCCAATCAAAACCCTCATCGGATACCAGTCACATGACGACACCTCTAGCAAAAGTGGCTCTACAACAAAGAACATGTACTCAGTTTGAAGAAAACTAATTTCAGCTCATTGTAGGTTTATAAAATTTCAAATTTGCATCACATTAATACTTTTGAGTTGTCAGCTACTGTAGTGTCCTTCCTTTTTAAGAAAAGAAAAAAAAAGTCAAATATGTAAACGTAGTGCTCTCCAGCCTGAAATGATCCGCACCGTTGCTGTGTGGATCAGGGGACATCTGCTTGTTTAGACCTGAGAGAGGACCGCATCAGCTAAAGCTATACGAGATGAGTTAGATGTTACTGATATCATTTTAGTCATTTGGGAGAGTTTAAAGGACTAATCGAGACTTACCTAGCTGAAGAGGTTCTAAGGCTTCGATAAGAGACATGCCGTTCTTTGCTTTAACCTTTCTTTCTCTCACGCGTCACGTCATGAAGTGTTTCTCACCATCAGACGAACAAATAAACACACAACTTGATCCACATGGACATTTTAAGGGCCCAAACTGTTTTAACATGCTTTGTTTGGAGGTGTTTGGCATGAAGTGATTGCAGAGGCTCCTGCAGACTGACTTATCTTAAAGGTTTGTAAAGGATTACTTTCGGTCGCGCTCCAAGTTTGGAATTTGGAGGAGTGGTCATTTATTGTTTCAGCTATGCTGGAATTGTGGCATCCTGCTTGTAGACCTATCTAACAGTTGTGTTTCTCCCCTTCATCTATTTATGATATGCATTATAATTGAACTATGTAGTGAGAGGGACACCATGAAAATCAAGCTCCCGTTTTCTTGCAGTTATCTTTTGAAGTTCTTAGCAATGTGGACTACTGCTTGCTGTTTATCCTTTTTCTTTTTGTTTGTTTGAACTACTTTTTTTTTTTTTTCTTCCCCCCCCAGTGTATTCAGTGAATACCTGGACATACATGCTTTTAGGTTTGCTACCACCTTTCCCCTCATTAATACTGTAGACATTTTCTAGTTTACCCCACTCTTTGGATCAGAGAAAGAAGAGAGGATGTTCATTGTGAATTTATTTTGCTCATAATGTATCTTTATTATCTGTGATTCCAGGATGTATATTACCTTATTTCAAAGTAAAGGTTATGTGCTTTGCATTAACATTTGATTTTTTTTCCTGAATCTTTATTCTCTTGACTCAAACCTATCTGAAATTTAAACAATTGTGTTATGTGTTGTCATCTGCACAAATATGTTTTTGTACAGGCACTTGACGAGACACCACTCAGGTAAACTAATAGGGTTCTGCAGGTACGATGTGTTTTTGTAGGCCAAACCATAAGTTTGCATCACCCAGGTTTTCTTGATTAAAAAGCCACTAGGATTTTTCCATTGGCTTTTGGATTATTGCAGACAATAAACTCTGAGGCCAATAAAAGTTTACGAAGCTTAAATTAATAAAAAATTATTTATTTAATAAAAATACGTTTTGATTATCAAGGTAATCTTCACAAATGAACACAGCTTTTATCAATTCCAAAGCCTAAATACAGTCACCAGGAGTAAAAAGCTGACATTATGCTATAAACAAACTACACCCTGGTTGCACAACATTAACATGACCATCACTAAGCTTCAGACAACTCTTTCAGTCTTTATATATATACATATATAAAAGTTAGAGTAGTTTACAGTAGTGCTATTATAAATGCAACGACTGAAAGCCGACTAATGAGATGAATTTTCCTGTTCAGAGTGATGACATTTAATGTCCCTGACAACACCTTTTGTCTTATTTAGCCTCTTTAGCAACCCCCTACAAAACACACACACACACACAAAAATCACAAATTGGGTTTTTCTGATATATTTTATGTCGTAGAATATAACGTGAAAATACCTTGAGCTTGTGTTTACCACACACCCTAGACTTTGGGACAACAGAAGTTTTTAAGTGCAAAAATGCTAACAGGTTTCCAGGTTTTAGGACTCCTTTCTTTCAGAACTCCATTCAACACTACTTCATTCTTTAGCACAGGTGCAAAGTCCTCAGCTGCAACAGTGTCTTTGTCTTACAGCAGTGTGTGTACATAACCTTTCCAAACAAATTCACTCCTCCACCTCCACCTTGACTTTGAAAGTTGAAGTTAGAACGAGCTGTCCTGTATCTCCCCTCCCTGCTCTGGAAGTTTCTTTGTAATTCTAAGTCATGCAGTATTTGAGATTGTATAGTTACCATAAAGTAGACTGTAAGTTAATGTACGTCATATTATTTGGTTATGAAAACAATTTTGAGTCTTCATGGCCAATACATAGTTGCAGACTACATTATTTAATAATAAAAATGGCAATAAGGGAACTACGTTTTAGATGATTACCCCATTAAACCTGACCTGTTAAATAAAGTGTTAACAGAAAAACAACGATAGAGTTGGAGCTTCGCCTGCCCAAGTGAATTACTGCATACAAGAGTGGTTTTCTTAGTTAAACACAATGGGTGTGTCAGAATTAAACAGAACAGGTGTTTCAAGTGCTAGTCCTTCCATTAAATTATTGTACAGTGCTTCTGACTTTAATGTGTGTGTGTGTGGTAAGATCCAGCTGGCCATTATGCTGTGAAACCATTCAAATTCCAGGGAATCTTTCTATTATAGGTATTTGTCAACAGGAGGTTTATCTCTAGATTCTTTTAAGCAGCATTACAACATTAAACACAACTGTGCTTTGAAAAACACAACTGAATTTCAGCAGTCAAATTAATTCATGCATGCTGATTCATGCAAACTTACCCTGTAAAGTCTGTTTGTAGGCTTGTCATAACTGCATCTCAACATCCAAAACTCATAATGCTGAGTACTTGTATGTACAACTATAAATAGCAACAAACTTTGATACAGAGGCTAAATACACGGGCTTTTTATTGCTGGACCACTTAGCTATGGTCCTCCTAATTTCACCCTAGAGTCTCTGAATTGAAGTTCTGACACAATGATAAGGGATAGTGGAAAATAATTGAATTTGAGATAAACCTGTGACTGCCAATGTGTTATTCTTACCTTTTTCTACATAGACCTTGTGACACTTTAATTTCTGACAAATACACATTTCCTGCCAGCAGTTGATTTCCACATTATCAAGGGACTGAGTGATTAGATTAAAAGTGTGAGGTAAACTGAACAATCATTTAAGCAGCATGCACCAACCGAGTTACTCTTGCTCACAGGAAATCTAGATCTGAGGTCAAATATTGCATTTGTAAGGTATTTTTGTAAGTAAAGATGCTTAGGAAGAGACTAAGAAGTTCAAAGTGCCTGTTGCTCCACTCTGAGAAAAATCTGAGTATCCTGCTCCAGAGTAAATCCAGTGCTTGCAATCTCAGAGGAAGTATGTACATTATATGGCAACTTCAAAAGTATGTGCAATCCCTCTACATGTCTCCTGAGTAGATCTTCTGTTTGAATGAGGTTACATTTAAAATGTCTTACATTATGAATCCATAATGGAAAAAACTATGAAAACTATAGAGTTCTGAAGGATTTTCCACATTAAGACAAAATGAGAGGTTTCTCTTCTTCTTTCTTTGCTAAAAGCACTGAAAGCATTGATGAGGAGAAAAAGTAGAACTCCACAGAGTAGCTGAGTTCATAGAGCTCCAGATTGACGCACAGAAACCATTCAAACACAGCAGAGATGTGCTTGTAGAAGTAATCCTCCTGGACGAAGAAGATGCCATCTGATGAAAGACGAGTTATGGAGAAAAACATCTGTGATTTCAATAGCTTTTTAATAATGTCAAACGGATAGTTCATTATTGACTCGCGTAGTTCCAAACCTGTATGACTGTGGAACATAGAAGGTATTTTGAAGAATGTTAAAATAAAAGACTTATTTTAAATTGTAATAATTTTTGCTATTAGTTTTTACTCTATTTTTAAGACTTTAAAGGAGACATATTATGCCCCTTTTTACAATATGTTATATAAGTCTCTGGTGTCCCCAGAATGTGTCTGTGAAGTTCCAGCTCAAAATACCCCACAGATCATTTATTATATCGTTTTGAAAATGCCTATTTTGAGTGGAAGCAGAAACACGCTGTTTTTCGGGCCTGTCTCTTTAAATGCAAATGAGCTGCTGCTCCCCGCCCCCTTTTCCAGAATAGAGCTGCGCCACCATTACAGCTTGTACTTGTGATGGGTAGTTCGGATCATTTTACCGACTCGGACCTTTGAGTCTCGTTCAGCAAAATGAACGAATCTTTTTTCGTGAACTACTTGACTAATTCCAGTACAGAACCTATAGGATGTTGCGCATGCGCGACTGAACGAATCACTCCTCGAGACGACTCGTTCTTCCCGAGTCACATTAAAGATTCGTTCAAAACGAACGAATCGTTCAAGAACGACCCAACACTAGCTTGTACCTGCTAAAAACATCTGTCTTGGTTCTGATTATAGCGCTAAGATCATGCGTTTTAAACCATATTAGTTTAAACTTCTGATATATGGTTTTCTGAGCGCATGCATCCGAAGCACACGGACAGAAAGCGGCTGTCACAGCATGTGAGTACTAAACTAAGTTCTCATTCACACACAAGTTTACGTTAAAAACACACACACACGTTTACGTTAAAAACACACGAGTTACAAAAACAGTCGGTTATGTCTGTGAAGGTAAACAGCTGGGAAATAAATCTCATGTTTATTTTAGATCTGTGTGGCAGCAGCAATATTCATTAAATAAATCAATAAACGCACTGCTCTCTGTCTCCTCTGAGGCTGGGACTCTAAATAGTGTTCTGTACAGCCAAAGACAGAACATTAGCATTAGAGCTGCTACACCGTAACTTGTCGCTTGTGAAATCAATATGACGGCGCCGTGGGTGGAAACCATTGATCTATATATTCTCTATTATAGATCAGTGGTGGAAACCATAGACTGTAGGTGGAAACTTACAGATTAAGGAGCGTTAATATTATAATGAGATCCCTTTGCAACATCACTAGGGGAGCAAAATCAAAGCTTACCAAAACAAAGTGACTGGGTTAAACTTTTTCACGTTTCCTTGATTGGTAGATGCACGGGGGACCTGATTATAGCACTTGGAAAAGAAAAACCTAAAAAAGTCAGATTTTCATGATATGTCACCATGATATGGCAACTTCTTTTAAAAACATTTTTAAAAATCTTACCAATCCCAGATTTTTGAATGGTAGTGTACTTTTTTTGAACTTTTTAAACCTATTTTATATAATGTTTTCCTAAATGAGTCGCTGCTTTATTTCTATAAAATAACTGCCGCTTGATTTGATGTTTTGATATACTGTATAATGCAATGACATACATTTTAAAGTGTTTCTTAAGTGTCCAAATACTTGTCAGGGCCGGTGTATATCTGAAAAGACACCTGTAGGTACTCTTCCTTTTCACCTCTTGCTTACCTTAGGATTTTTCTAAGCATAGACATTCTGAACCATAATTAATAAAAAAAAAAATAGCATTACCATGCATAAAGCAAAATATTTTGAACATAAAAGGATACAGAGAATGGTGGCAGAAATCTGGATAAATGAGGAGATGATGCGTAGTGGATAGAGAACCTGTTCACATCCCGTCAGCATACATTTACTAGTGAGGGAGGTCAGGATGGTCATGTACAGACACACAAACAAAAAGCTCACAGCAGCACCCAGGTAATGCAGTAACACCAGCTCTGCTGGCTGCAAGAAAACACAGGAAACAATATCTATTCATATCTATTTGGTTATTTCACAACACATTCTTAAAAGCAAAGATTCCAAAAGGTGAGTTTCACAGTGATGCCAAACATTTTGGGTTCCCCAAATAACCTTTCAGTGGACAGTTCTTAAAAGAGCCATTTTTTTATTAATCTGAAAAACATTTTAAAAATCTAAAGAATGTTTTTCACGGTAAAGAATCCGGAAACTTTCCAAGAATGTTAAATGTTCTTCATGGAGCTATAAATGTCAGAACAGAAAGTAAAAGAGAATGTGTCCGTTAATTCTGTTTTAGAAAAGGAAACATGACTATGGAATTACAAGTTTGTGATGTGGTGGTATAATAAAAATATAATTAAATATATTGTAACGTGTAAAAAAACAACAACAAAAAAAAGTTGATCAGTTTGAAAAGTTTATCAAATAATGTTGTCATTAAAGCTAAATGTGCATAAGATCATCCATGTTCGTCATATTTACACAAAGTATGCCTACAAGAAACAGTCTACCAAGCATGCAAAGAGTTTGTTTTATGGCTTCACCTATTATTGACTTCACATGAATGTTGTCATACAACCTGTTATCTTATAAAATACATAGTTAAAGGGTTAGTTCACCCCATAATGAAAATTCTGTCATTAATTACTCTCCCTCATGTTGTTCCAAACCCGTAAGACCTCCGTTCATCTTCGGAACACAAATTAAGATATTTCTGATGAAATGTGATGACAGAATTTTCATTTTTGGGTGTCTGTTTTTTCAGTGTGAGGTCACTGAAAGTAAGGAAAATGTTAGACTGTTTTGTTAAAGGGATAGTTCACCCAAAAATGAAAATTACCCCATGATTTACTCAGCCTCAAGCCATCCTAGGTGTATATGACTCTCTCGTGAACGTGCGTACGAGTCCGACAGTTAGCGGAAGCTAGAGATTAAGATTTATAAAGTTGTAAATATGGATATTTTTCTTACACAAACCCCGGAGCCGTGTGGACTTCTTTTATAATGGATGGGTGCAATTTTTTGGACTTCAGATTTTGGGCTACCATCCACTCCCATTATAAAGCATGAATTAGCCTGGACATTATTTAATATAACTCCGATTGTATTCGTCTGAAAGAAGAAAGTCATATACACCTAGGATGGCTTGAGGGTGAGTAAATCATGGGGTAATTTTCATTTTTGGGTGAACTATCCCTTTAAGGCCATGTCACCTGAGATCCCTTCAATAAAGTAATCGTTCACCCAAATATGAAAAATTGCTGAAAATGTACTCACCCTTTAGCCACTTAAGAAATAGATCAGTTTGCTTGTTCATTGGAACAGATTTGGAGAAATTCAGCATTACATCACTTGCTCACCAGTGGATCCTCTGCAGTGAATGGGTGCCGTCAGAATGAGAGTCCAAACAGCTGATAAAACCATCAATACAATCAATCAATAATCCAGTCAATTAACATCCTGTGATGTGAAGTGTGTGTTTGTATTAAACAAATCCATTATTAAGGTGTTTTAACTTTAAACGGTCATTTCTGGCCAAAATTAGATTCCATAATCCAAAATAACACTTCCTCAAGTGAAAAAGTTCATCTACTGTTGTCCTCTTACATCAAAATCCACCAACATATTTATTTAGAACTGTTTTGGATTGTTTTCACTTGTAAACGGTGCTGATCTGTGCATGTTTCTCTTCTGATTCAGATGAGATGTCTTTTTCTCTGGACAAAACAGTATTATGGAGAGAGGACTCTAGTATTTTAGAAGCTAGAAGGTTTGAAGTTGATGGATTTGTTTCTTACAAACATGCAGCTTTTTGCTTCACAAAACAATAACTGATGGACTGGAGTCGTGTGGATTATTATGATGTTTTTATCAGCTGTTTGGACTCTCGTTCTGACGGCACCCATTCACTGCAGAGGATCCACTGGTGAGCAAGTGATGTAATGCTAAATTTCTCCAAATCTGTTCTGATGAAGAAACAAACTCATCCTTATCTTGAATGGCCTGGGTGTGAGTAAAATGTCAGCAAATTTAAATTTCTGGGTGAACTGTTCCTTTAAGAATTTTTGTAGTGATTTGTCAGCACTTATACTATCCATAAGCAACAAGTGAAATTAGTAAATGATATCATCTCATCTGTACTTACATTGCAGTTTCCTGCCATGAATGCACCCACAGACACCACACAGCCTAAAATCATTGCAATCTTACTGAGAAGAGAATGAACACTGTTCCTGTCCAGGATGTGTGCATGATGGAAAACGCAAAAAATCAGAACTGTGGGGATAAAGATAAGATGTATTACTCAGATTTTCTCTGCAAACCACAATACAATTCACTACCATGAGTGATAAAAATGTAATTGAACTGAATGCATTTGTCAAGACACAGATGTGCAAAATAATATGAAAGTCATATATGCTCACACAAAAATGAACCAGCATTGATTGTTGCTGTGAAAAGGGAGTTTTCTGGAAAGTTTGTTCCACTTGTGCTGCAAAATAAGCAGAAAATGCCTGTCATTCCTTTGGATTATGAAGTGGAAAATAGCAGGTGTTTCAGGGGTTAATGTGTTATACAGACCTTACGGTGGGGACATTATCCAGGGTGCAGCAAATCCCCGTTTCATTTGGGTGACATGAGTTTCTGTATTCCCTGTTAAAACAATGTTATAATGAAACATGCATAACAGAATGAAAACATTAAGCAATGCTGGTTGGACTCATTACTTTACCAGTTATTAAGTGAGCAGACATGGTTGAAACTTAATGCAAGTCCGTATCTGTAAAGACAAGAGAACCCTTTACAACATAATTTTAAAAAAGTCACTTTTAGTTGTTTACAGTGGCATATATTACACAGGTCTGCATCATATTTGCTGAATGAAATCCAATACTTGATACTTACTAAATTTGCAGTGCTGATTCCAAAGTAGTGCTCTAGCACTTTACACTTTCTCACAAAATATGATGTGCATTTCAGAACCTAAATATTTGACATTTGACTGCTTTTGTTATTTTGATAAGTGCATTGAAGCTGATACATACAGTATATATGAAAAATCTTCATTCTTATTTTGTGAGAAAGAAAAAACTACATGACGGAAAGTTTGTATTGTTATTTTAACTCCGCATAATCACATTAGGTAATACCAGGCCTTTTTGCAAATCAGCAGATTTTTTTTTTTTTTTTCAAAATGTAGGGCTGTGTTATATTACTTTTTGCCAAGACCACATGAGAAAAAAAAAAAAAAACTTAAATCAGACCCAAAATAGTACAAATGTTTTGCTGTGGTAGTAGCATGTTTTGTTGTTTCTGTACTCATTCTGTTCAGTCAGTGTTCAGTAGAGATGCATCAGGATTGTTTAATAAGTAACCCGGAACCTGTTTATAGAGCATGACTCAGAAATTGATGAGCGGTTAACAATGTATGTGAATATTTGTCTTAGATCAGACTCCCCTTCCAGATAACAGAAAAGACCAGCCTTGACTTGTCTTTGAGTTTTTCTGATCCTGAATTTGGTTACTGCGTTTAAAGTATGTGCCTTGACGCTTATGACATCAGCACTGAAATTACTTGTTTCTTGTTTTTGCTTTGTTGTTAAGCTGGTTATGCAACAATCATTTACACGTCAGCATCAATGTCATAATGTAGATATTAATAAATTATGACTGAAACATTGTAAATTATGATTAAAACTATGCCTATCTATCTATCTAGTATTCTCAGCAATGGTGAAGAGATACTGTATAAGAAGTAATAATAGTGATGCACAAATTTTAATAGTAATAAAAGACTGCGACAAACATTTCTATCAGAGTTTTAGTTGACTTTGAAAACCATAAATTTGTAATATGTAACTTAAATTGAGAGAAATGGCAAAGAATCTTGTCAACTCACACTGTCCAACACCCGATGAATGAGACGGCACACAGAACAATTGGTAAGATAACCCAAACAGCCATGTTTCTTCGAGAGAGTTGGTTCAAGAATAAAGTAAAGTGCTGACAATCTCAGAAGTGATCCTTCCACGGAGGTCTTGAAAAATTGACTTACATATTAGCCCCTCAAAAACACGTAAACACGTCCTTTAGCATCTTTCGCTTTTCTGCTGACCTTACCGGTTTACTGTCTCTTCTACCAGATGAGCTACATTCTTACTTAAATACGCAAAGGAAGCTTTGAGACATGCCACCACATCCAGCCACTCCTCTATGGTAATCACCTTCTTTAAGACAAGAAAATATAACAGCCACAAGGCAACTTAGGTTGAGTCAACTCAGTCTTGTCCCATTGTTTACTTATGGTCTTACTCATAGTTGTCCTGAGAGCATGTTAGTTTAGAGCAGTGGTTCTCAGACTTTTCAGGCCAAATCAGAACATCTAAGTGTCACCGAGTCACGACAATGATCCTTCTCAGTTTTTAAGCATTAGACAAATATACTTTGAATGAAATGGGACTGTGAACAACATACACACATTACAATAATTTGATTGATATCAGTAAATAAATCATACTGCTGTAAAGGCCTCATCAGTCCTTTGATTGGCCCTTTTGCAGGTCTGTGAAAAGACCCAAGAGTAGCATCTAAAACACGTGCCTACTTTAAAATAACATTTAGAAAGTGTTGCAATGTAATGTAGCCTAATACAAAAGATTAACATGCTTCATGAATTATATAATTACATTATATAAATGTAGTCTTGCAGTTCAACAAATTAATATTGAATACATAGAATCTCATTTGAGACACATCCTGCATATGCATTTGTCACAAAAAGCCGTAGTCTAAAATGTATACAGGACTTTTATGAACACAAAAGGAAATGTAAGGCAGAATGGGAGCGACTGACAGGCTGACTATTCATTACATTGCATCTGGGTTTTTTTTCATAGGCCTACATGAGGTGAATCCTGGAACTCATTCTGTCTAATATCTCTAACATCTCCTTTTGTGTTATGCAAAAGAGAAATTAGACATAGTTTAATTAATCATGGGTGTGAGTAAAATTTCACTTTAGGGCAATGGTAATTTTGTCGTTTTCATTTTGAGGTAACATTTGGGAAACTATCCCTTTAAGAAGGGCGCTACGCCTCTTTCTATATTGACATGTCAGGTGCAATGCAGTTGTTTTGCCGTAATTCACTCTGATTTCTTACGCATTTTGCCACATATTTGTATAAGCACTAATATTTTTTTTTATTAAACACAATATTCATTTAACATACACACAGTCGTATTTTTCAGCAGGAGAATTATTGTCCGCTTTGGGGTCCTAAATGTCAAAACAATCGAAATGGCGGCGTCTGTAAGATGGAGTCTGTTGCGCTTCATGCGGTCACATCATTTGAGGTTGGAAATTACATACTGCATCTTTTAAAGTATTCAAATCCAAGATTTGAAGTGTGTTGTTGCATAATATAATGTCAAGTGACGATTATGCTGGTTTACCATAGTAACCATAGTTTCCACCAAAATACTACAGTAAAACGATTACCTTGGTATTAACTTCAGCTGTCATAAAAGTATATATATGTATGTATTGATGGCTCTTTTTTTGCCTTTACAGTGTGTGTAGAGACTGTAATCTTGTATGTTCTCTCTTAGATTGCCTGTAAATGACAGAAATCAGTGCTATTCAATGTGGGCTGCCCACAGAATACGGTCCCAACAGTATGAATGCAAACCATTCTCAGGTCAGGCATTTTATTTTTTTTTTACCTTATATCCTTTTTATTCCATAACAGATCGCTTTTGATGAATTCAAGTTTGTAATGCTGTTGAATTTAATATTTCAAAGCCCTGTAATCTTACTGAGGTTTTGTTTTTGTTTTTTGCAGTGCGAAACCTTTCCGTTTTAACTCAAGACACACCAAACCCCAGAAGTCTAAAGTTTCTTCCCGGTAAACCTGTGCTGGGGATGGGGACTCGAGATTTCCCAGCATCAAACTCAGCAGAGGGTTCCCCTTTAGCCAAGTGAGCTTCATTGTAAAAGTATAGTGTCCTTTTACAAGTAGTGATTTGAATGTAATCTTGCTGTGTATTAAATACATTTGTTATAATCATCCAACAGGGATCTTTTCCAAATTGAAGGCATAAAAAGTGTCTTTTATGGCCCAGATTTCATCACATTGACTAAGGTAGCGTTCGGCAATAAAGTTTATTTTGATTGCTAGTCTGTTTGAATGCTGCATTAACATTTAACATGTAACTTATTAAAGACAGACGATGATGTTGAATGGACAGACATTAAGCGACATGCGATTGAGGTCATTACGAAGTTCTTTGAGAGTGGAGAGGCCATCACAACGGGAGCAACACACGCTGAGAGCAGTGAGCGAAACACTGACAATACATTAACACAGATTGACTAAATACATTTTGATGCATTGTGTTTAAAATTGTTATCTTTATTTCTTTACTCTTCAGGTGTTACAGAAGATGATGATGAAATTGTCTTAATGATAAAGGAACTTTTAGACACACGGATCAGGTATGTTTATATTGTTTTGATTCAACATATACTACGCTTTAAACGTTTGTGGTCGGTACGTTTTATTTTTTTGAATACTTACTGAGCAAGGATTCATTAAATTGATCCAAAGTGATATTAAAGCCATTTATAGTGTTTTACAAAAGAAATAATTTCAAATAAATGCTGTTTACACATCATGTGACACTGAAGACTAGAGCAATGACGCTGAAAATTCAGCTTTGCCATCACAGGAATAAATTACATTGTAAAATATATTAAAATATAAAATAGTTATCGTTAAAATAGTTCAATTTTCATTCCAAAAACTGTATTGAAAACATGCTTAATCTTTATTATTTAATTTTGCCACGTAAATAATTATTAATTTAGAATTTTAGAATGTCAATACTAGCCACTAGCATGAAAAGCTTTTAGCAAAAATTACTGCATACGTGGACAGGACATTTAAATTAGTAGCTAGTTATGTATTGAAGGTTTTTAGATGACCAGCAGAGCTCAATGCTGTGTCTGCTTTCCTTAAGACCCACAGTTCAGGAGGATGGTGGCGACGTCATATTCAAAGGCTTTGAGGATGGCACAGTGAAGCTGAAGCTGGTTGGCTCCTGCACAGGCTGTCCCAGCTCCACAGTTACCCTAAAAAATGGCATCCAGAACATGCTGCAGTTTTATATACCCGAGGTGGACAAGGTAGAACAGGTAAGTTATTCATGAGAACATCTTTGCATATTTTAACTACAGTGATCATGAATTTCATTATTCATTATTGTGTTTTTTTTTCTTTTTTCTTTTTTATTAAGGTCGAGGATGAAGTGGATGAGATCAACAGGAAGGTGTTTACAGAACTGGACAAGAAACTGCAAGACTCATAGCATGAGATCCAGCTCTGCTGTACACAATTCAATTTGCTATTGTTGTGTCATAATTCTAGTGGGATTCACACACTCCATAAGGATGCTGTATATTTAAGTTGCAGAATCTAGAATATAGCGTAATATTTAACCAAGCTCAATGTTGTAAGTTGTTCTGTTTCTAATATAACAGTGCAATATTGTGATTGCAAGTGCACTCACTGAGTTACAAGGATTCTTAACAGGTTTGTTACTTGTCTGACAGAAAAGGTTAAATTGAAGATGGTTGCTTTTAATTACAATGCTTATTGAACACTGCGATTTCACCTAGACGTCTGGTGAGTGCAGTAATTAAGTTGGAGTTCTTTTATAGCATGAATACAATGCTGTGATCCTGATACATTCTTAAACCTGAAATGAGCACTTGAAGGAATGCGGATCTTCCACAGCTCTAAGAGTCCTTGAGAATGTGGTCAGTTGTGAAAGTCTGTATTCATGATCATCTACAGCTGCCATCCAGCAGTTCTGGAGGACCTATAATGAAATAAAACAGTTGTGTTTAAATTAGTCATTGTCTTGGTGTAGATATTTGTCCTACTGTTTACCACTTTTCTTTGAATGTATATTTTTCTGCATTTTGTTTTTTTATAAGCTTCTGTTTTTTACTCCGTTTTCCATTTCAGCATAAAAACGTCAGCATGTTTATGAACCAGCCTGTTTCACTAATTACTCCAGAATGAGAGATTTGAATATCTAATATAAATATGCCCAGAAACAGTCTTTTAGAAGCACTTATGGCATTAAATAATTTTGGGATATGAGCATTACACATGTAGATGGTGTCATTTTGAAACTAATTCTTAAAATGCTAATTTGCTTTTATGGACAGCAATATTTATTTAGTTAGTGTGTGTTTTACTTTACAAAAACAATTGGAATGTTGTGCTGTTTCATCATAGAAATAATTTTTGAAACTTAAAACCTAAGAATGAAACTTTCAGAGGACATTTAAAAAGACTTGCTTGTTTACTACATAGTTGGAAAATCCTAATTATTATTATTATTATTATATACAATGGGCATAAACAGTCTACAGTTCCAGCTTGTCTAAAAACCGACAATTTATTCTCTAGGATTTCATATAAGGAGTCTTATTAATTTTGATCGAAGAAAACATGATTTTTAAATAAAATGATTGAGTAATAATAATAATAAAAACAAACAACGATTCAGTTATATATATGTAGGATTGTTTGGATTTACTTTTTTTTCTTCTTCGTTGTCTTATGTCATCCGCTCCTGGATCAGCTTTGCACTGATGAGCTTCAAGCGAACTGCGCATGCGCGACGCGTCATCCAGACTTCAGTGTTTCTCTACCGGTGAATGAGAGAGGACGGACGGTAAGCAGCGACAACAACAGCTAGCTTGCATGCTTACATATTGACTGAAGTTTTGTTATATTATTAATGCTTCGTCATGCACTTGATTGTGTGTTATTCTGCGCACATTGTATACACTTTTGAGGTGTAAAGGAGACTAGTAAGTGCACGGCCAGAACACTAGACAGTGTGCTCATGCGAGGGCCCGTATCAGACTGCTGAAAAACAAAACACTGCAGTCAGCACAGTTGTGCTGTACATACTACCACTGAGACTGCTGTTTAGTTTAAGTAAATACGCTTCATAGTGGTTGAGAGACCTAATACAAGGTTTTAAATGGTTTGGTTTGTGTTGTGTTGCTGCGTTAGCTGCTTAGCTTGCTGCATTGAGAATACGTTGGTGTGCTAAGCTAGTGCAGAGAAAAGATTGCATAGTAAAAGTAATTATTTGGGTCTTCAAACAAAGGTCGCGAAGAAGTTCATGTTTCGTTTTCGCTGTTGATCTGGACTTAAACGGAGTTTTAAAGCGGGAAGGGGGTCTAAAAAGTCTGCTGGTGTTCTGGAGCTGACAGATGGCATTGGCTGTGTTTCAAAATCTAGTGAGCTCCCTAAATAGACAGCATGTCTGAGTTTAAACTTTTTTAAATTAAGTTAACAATCTTGCAAACTCGGCTGTTAATTATCAGTAAATGACATAGATCTTCTTTAAAGCTACTGTATTTATGTATGAAATCTATACATTAAACAAAAGTCGTTGCTTTTTTGTACGAGGGGATTAAGTACAATCATTTTATTACAGACGATTTAGTGAGCTGACAAATGGCATTTGGCTGCGTTTCAAAGTCTAGAGAGATCCCTAACTAGGCAGCAGGTCCGAGTGCGTTCAGAGTCAGATGAGGGATTATTTAAATTAAATTAACAATCTTGCAAACACAGCTCTGTTATCTGTAAATGAAACAAATCTTCTTCACATATTTTTTATTTAGTTTTAGTTAGTCTTTATAATAACCTAAATGTGTTAACTATTAAAAAACTTTAGAATAATTGGAAGCTTGATTATTTTAAGCTATTACCAGCCCCACTTTCTGTTTCAGAAAGTTTAAAAACAAGCGTCTTACTGCAGCAGTAGTAGTAATAAAATATCATATAGTTGATGTATGACTGAGGGCCTTTTGATTGTTGTCTTGGGCAATAGGGGCCTTAAAGATCAAAACCATTGACTTTGTGTGTCTTGTGGTTATCAGTAGTGTTGTCTTGGCGAGCAGCCACTGAAACAGACACTATATTTCAGTTCCTGTCCATCCAGTTTTATGCTTGTAATGTTTAGAGCTTGCCGTTTTAGTAAGTAAGTGATTATTGTCCTTGCAGGAAATAATCTGCCACCTGATCCAGCGGAAAACGTGAGCAGGTCTCCATGGCCCAGTTCGGGGGTCAGAAGAACCCTCCGTGGGCGGCCCAGTTTGCCGCAACAGCAGTTTCACAGCCCGGCCACTCAGGACAGTCACTGGACCTGAACAGTTTACACGGTAAGTCATCATAAATCAGCAAATACTTGAATTATTGGCACTATGTTACTTTCGCTTTCAATTACAAATTACTGAATGTTAGTCTAAAAATGCATTCATAATCTCTAGCTTTATCTTATTTGTGAAGGTCAAAGCTCAAGATGATTTTGTTTGGGTTTCACTGAGTGGTCAAAGTTTGCTTGTGTTCGTTTGAATGTTGTTGACAGCAGTTGCATTGTCCTTACAATCTCACACATTTCTCCCATAGCTTTAGGAGTACAGCAGCCATCCCTCTTGGGAGCGTCTCCTATGTACACTCAGCAGTCAGCTTTAGCGGCAGCCTCCCTCAACACACAGTCAGCTGCCAACTATCAGCTCTCTCAGCAGACCGCTGTGCTCCAGCAACAGGCCGCAGCTGCCGCTGCATTACAGCAGGTGAAGACCTGGCTGTGATCCATCAACGTAATGCAGCTGGAGTAAATGCACAATTAAGCCTTTGGCTATGTTTGTAGTAGCATACTAACATGCTGGATGTGTCATTTATGCAGTATCCTGCAGTATATAGTATGTATACTGTGAATAGTATGCAATTATCCCTAATTCCTAGCGAATAACAATCAGCATTTTCATTTCTAGTGTCATGAAAGCATTTATTTGGGAAAACTAAGTAGTATAGTAAAGGGCTGCATGATTTTGGGAAAACAGTTTTTTTGACGAAAATCTAATTGCGATTTTTCTGATAACAATTGTGTTTGCAATTTAAAATGCGAAAAAAAAAAAAAATTCCAAGTTTTCTGTGCTTGTTTGCAGGACTGCACAATTTAGCCAAACTTTTTTTATTTATATATCAATAAGGATAAATAATAAGTATTATTATTATTACAAGCAAACTAAATATTATTATTATTAAATAAAATATAAACATAAACTATATGTTTATTTCATAAGCATACTAAATAACAACAAAGTATATTACTATTCTAAAATTTCACCGTAAAATAAAAAAAAGAGTATTTAGGAAAATAATACAGTCATAATAATACATTTATTTTATATTACAACCTTAAAATTACAATAATAATATTTATGGCCGTCGTAATGTCTTCATTTTCAAACGTTAAACCATCAAACTTCTATTTTGATGGGAAAACCACAGGGAGACCTTAATGCTTCTCTTAGATTGTTAAGCACTTCTCATTACAAGTATGGGAAGATGGTTGAGAAATGCTGAATTCCCAAATGCACGTTAAACCCAAACTCAGAGCAGATGCAGAGATAGAGTTTGTGCGGAACAGCGTTTACTGTGAACCAAGACACTCACAATACCACCCTTCACTATTAAAAGATGCAGCACATATATTGATTTAATTAAATCTCAGCCGTTGATATCTGACAATCGCAATAAGCCATATCGCAATTTCAGTTTTATTTCAATTAATCGTGCAACTCTAGCACAGAACCTATTATTTTCCAAAAATAGTATTAGTTATATAGTGTGCGCTCTGCACCTAACCTAATCTCATTCTGTTCACTGCAATGCACAAAGTGCTTCCTCCATCAGTCTGAATTGTACTCATATGCATTTCTAGCATGCTCAGTGTAGGAGTGCTGTAACCTGAGCCCTTCCCCCAGCCTGCAGTGAGCAGTCTTGAGTCACTGGTGTGTTTTATTTTAGTCGCAGATCAATTCAGCCCTGCAGCAGTATCAGCAGCAGCAGCAGCAACAACAACAGCAGCCGCCTCAAGCCCCCCCACCACAACCTCCACATCAACAAACTCTTTACAACGTCCCACATCAGGTACATGTGTTGGCTCTCATCCACACCTCCTCTTGTACTTTGCCTCATAGCTTTTCTGAAGCCCTAGTTTTATCATAAAGGTTTTCTGTATTGTTTGTTGTGATTTCTTGTGCGTACCACGAGGTCTTGGGTCTCTTTAGGTACAAGCGCCTGTCAGGTTCATAAATGTATACATCATGGCAGATGAACTAAAAGGGCAGCAGTCAGCACAGTGGTTACTCTAAAGAGGGCAAGTGCTGCAGTGCCTGTCTGCATTATTTAACTATCAGGACTCATTTCCAGTCTAGATGTGGTTGGTTCTGAATGTGAATTCAAGCATGTATTGATTTTTCAGTTCATACTTTTCGAACCTGGGGTGTCATCATTTAATTGTGGTTGGAAAAAAAGCTGCTGGGGTCAGTAAGATTTGTTTTATTAAAGGAATGCATAAAAATTGATCAAACGTGACAGTAAAGACATTGATAATGTTACTGAAGATTTCTATTTTAAATAAAAGCTGTCCTTTTGAACTTTTTATTAAAGGGGTCATATGATGCGATTTCATTTTTTCCTTTCTCTTTAGAGTGTTACAAGCTCTTGGTGCATAAAGAAGATCTGTAAAGTTGCAAAGACTAAAGTCTCAAATCCAAAGAGATATTCTTTATAAAAGTTAAGAGTTAGCCACACCTACCTAAAACGGCTCGTTCGAACACGCCCCCACATACCTACCTCACTATGTGGGAAGATTTGCATAAAGCCCCCAAATGTTCACGCAAAGAAAGAAAGCGTAACTTTTATTCTCGCTGTAGTATTACTGTTGCCGCTGTCGCCATGTCGTGAAGACGCTGTGTGCTTCGTTGTGAAAGCGAAACCACTTTGTTTGGTCTTCCAAAAGAGGACGATATCCGCTTCGTCATACCTGGAGCTGATCTGTGCTGGTCGCTGAGGAAATACATCAACTTAGTGCTGTGGATCACCGGATATGCTTTCACCGTTTTCACCGCTCCTTCGCCAGGACCGCCGTTCTCGACCCCGCCGCCTCAGCTCACTCTTGCCCGGCTTTTTAGCAGCATCATATGACCCCTTTAATCAAAGAATTCAGAAAAAAAATCTCATGGTTTCCACAAATATATTAAGCAGAACAACTGATTCTAAACATTGATAATAATAAGAAATGTTTCTTGAGCAGAAAATCAGCATAGTAAAATGATTTTTGAAAGATGATGCCTTTAGAGGAATAAATAAAATATATTAATATAATTTTAAAAATATATTAAAATAAAAAACGATTTATTATTTTTTATAAAAATAAATGCAGCCTTGGTGAGCATAAGAGACTTAAAAAAAATCTATACCGACCCCAAATTTTCGAAAGGTATATTGTAGTAATTGAAGCTTATATTTATATAGTTAACGTAGAAAATTTCTAGATTTTGGATTTTATATAAATAAAATATATTTATATGTTAACAGTTTTTGCCTTATAGTTAATGTGTAATGTTTTCTTTTGTGTTATTCTTTATTTCTCACAGCTTTCACAACCCCAACAAGCCCTGCTATCACAGGTACACTGTGTTTCCAAATTCTGCATATGCATCACATATTTTTCTTGCAAAGCACATCTTACTATGTTTAAATGTGTAAAACGAAGCAAGAGATCCCTTAACATTGCCAGATATGAAGAGTTTATGTTCTAACAGTGGTGCTGTGTGTATTTTGCAGCCCCCTGTTGCCTTGCCCACCAGCCTGAGCCTGTCAAACCCGCAGCAGACGGCACAGATAACCGTATCCTACCCGACCCCGCGCTCCAGCCACCAACAGCAGACTCAACCCCAAAAGCAGCGTGTTTTCACCGGGGTCGTCAGCAAGCTACACGATACTTTCGGCTTTGTTGATGAGGATGTCTTCTTCCAGCTCAGGTGCATTATATTGTAAATGTGCAATTGTACTTAAGAGCTTTCAAGGTCAGGTGTGTAACTCCTGGGTGTGTGTGTGTTTTTTTTTTTTTTTGTAGTGCAGTTAAGGGGAAAACACCCCAAGTCGGCGATCGTGTTCTGGTGGAAGCTGTCTACAATCCTAACATGCCTTTCAAATGGAATGCCCAGCGCATCCAGACATTACCTCAGCTGCCCAACCAAACGGTAAGCAAACCCACGTGGTCTGAATGGATCCCTGGCAGATACAGTCTGATATGGTTCTGCCTTCACAGTGTGTCATGATGCTGCTGTTGATTCCTGTGTTCTTAATCTCCATGTAGCACCAGCCGCCTCAGCCCTTACCTCAGGTTTCCCCACAGCTGTCCAGCTTTTACTCTGAAGCAGGAATGCAGCGCTACTCTGACATACACTCTGCGGTGGATTCAAGACAAAATGTAACCCACACCACTTGACCCCTGCGCCCCAAATCTCCATTCTCTCCTCCTCCTCCTCTTCCCCTTTGTCTTCTGCTTGATCCGCTCCTCCACTCTCCTGTTTCACAAACAGGCTTTAGTCACATGTCCTTGGGTTTCTTTTAGGGATGCACCGATACCACTTTTTCCAGTACTCGCCCGATACCGATACTTTTATTTTTGGTACTTGCCGATACCGAGTACCGATACCAATATTTTATTGCATTTGTAAATTTTTTAAATATTGGGTACAGAAACCAAAAGAGTATGTATAATGTTAGTTGGTTAACTTCATTTATCAAATAGATACAGTCAAACCAAAATTTATTCAGACACCTTCAACATTTCTCACATTATCACAGTTTATTCGCTATAGTTTAGAAAATGGTAATAACATATAACAAGAACTCAGAGTTAAACTGTGTTAGAACAAATTCAGGTTGATAATGTTAGATAACTTTGATAGAAAGGTATGTAGCCTAATGGATTACAATCAACCAAAAAAATAGACAGCTGTTAGTATGACAGTATTTACACAACTATCAGTACTTTGTCGGGTGACCCTTAGCCTTAATGACAGCATATAGTCTCCTGGGCATGCTGTCAACCAGGTTCATGCAAACCTGAACTTTTTTTCCCAGTTTAACATTATATTCATTGCATACATATACTTCGTAGACATCCTTAATCTCTTATAACTCCATTCTGCTGTCTGTTGTTCTGTTGTCGGTGTCTCTTTGTCTGAATATGGCACTGATCACATGCTGTGTGGTATCAGCGTTTGGTATCTGGGCTTTTTTAACGAGTACGAGTACGAGAACAGGAGCTCAGTATCGGGCCCGATACCAGTATCGGTATCGGTGCATCCCTAGTTTCTTTCCTTCCACCCAAGACAAGTCTCTGTTGAAGCTTTTTCACCCTTCCCTGTATTACAGCTCACAGCTTGCATGTTGGATTTGTAATTAAACATATTTTTTGCAATCCATAGATTCCATCTTTAGCTAATCAGCATCTGCTGTGTTATTAATGCACTTTGTCTTGGGGGGGATGCTGTAGTCATATTTGTTTTGTTTTTGTTTTTGTTTTATTTTAGTCTTATTTTTGTAATTACCCAAACTAATTATTTTTATTCAAAAATTTCAGTAGTCCAAATACCAGTGAAGTTTTACCTTTTATAATGATTCTTAATGCTAATTACAAATTGCAAATCAGAAATCAGTGGTTAAGTTTTATTTACAACACTGTTCCAGAACAGGTCAACCCAAATATTCGAGTGCGTGCAGCTCATTTTACGGAGGAAAGTTTCCTGAACCTGGTAAGGGGCGTAACATTTCCGTCACACACTTGAGGTATTCGGCCAATCACAACGCACTAGATAGCTGGCCAATCAGAGCACACCGCGTTTGTCAGAACGATGAGCTTTGTAAAAATCAACGCGTTTCAGAAAGACGGGGCATAGAGGAGCAACAATAATGTACAGTATGTGGAAAATAATGTGTTTTTTGAGCCTTAAACCGCGTAAACACATTGCATTACACCAAATACACCAAATAATGTTCTTATTAGCAGCATCATATGACCCCTTTAATGTAAATAATTTTAAAAAATGAAATAATGTCATGTGGGTGCAGTTTTTTTCTTTGAGTTTTTATAAAATAAAGAACGAAGACTGGTATTGTTTCTACTTCTGTTTTTGTATTTATTTACTTTTTTTTTTTTTACCTGATAATGAATTACCTGTACATTTGACATCCGTACACCTGGACACAAATGCCACACTGAGAAGGTGCATGATGAAAAAGCAAATGCAAACTGTGGTCTGTTTTGTTTTATGTAACAAACAATACTTGTGAGACATTGTCTCCTTTGGAAATGCCCATTATACTTTTTATAATTTTTTTTTTTTAAAGAAAGTGCCTTTTGTGCTTTTTTTCCCCCCAAAACAAGACTTGAAAATCTATTGTGTCTTTTAACAGGGGCCAAAACCCGCAAATGGTAATAGCAGTGGTTCTACTTCCTCTGTCTCCAGCTATTTCTAACCATTTCTTTTCTTTTCACTGGGTTTAGTGCTCCTTGATTACTCATTTAGGCACATTTTCCTCCCATCCTATAAAACAGGTTACCTAAACATTATGTACTGGATTAATGTTATTTATTTAAAGGCTTGTTTTATAGCTCCTAGTTGAAAGCTGTCATAATCATTTTGATGTGTTGAATCAATGTGCAGTAATATGTTTGTGTTTTCTTTTGATAGACGTTGACTTGTTGTCTGAAGTAGAGCTAGGTGATGTTAATTTAATATATAATTTTTATTTTGTCAAAGGTTTCACCTTATCGAACCTTATCGTTCAAAGGTTTGTGGTTGGTAAGATTTTTAAAATGGTTTTGAAAAACGTCTCTTATGCTCACCATTTATTTGATTAAAATTACAGTAAAAACAATACTATTGTGAAATATTATTACAATTATAGATAACTCTTTTGTATTTTAATTTGAAAATGTAAGTTATTCCATGGAAAAGCTGAATTTTCAGGATTCTTTGATGAATAGAAAGTTCAAATAAATTATTTTAAAAGAACAGAATTTTTTGGAACATTATAAATGTAATATTTGATCAATTTAATACATGCTTGCTGAAAATAAGAATTCATTTCATTCATAAACAGTAGTATGAATTCAATTAATTTTCTAAAAAGTGTCAGTGTGGTTGAAATTTACTACCTTTATGTGGGGGGCGGGGGATATTTCTTCAAAATTATGTTGTGATTTTGCACTATAAAATTGGCAGTTGTACATACTAGCAAACCCAACACTTTTGTTCTTTTTCAGAACCAGCCGCCAGGCCCAAACATGATGAAACCAGGTCCCACCATGCTGCAGTCTCTACCCCCGCCCACCACGTTCAGTGTCCCGGCCCAGGGACCTCCTCCGTCTCTTCTGCAGGCCCAGCTCTCAGCTGCCTCTCTGGCCCCACTGCTGCAGAATCCCCCACAGCCCCTGCTACCCCAGCCTCCCCCTAAAGGTACATCAACCCCTCCACCATTCAAAGAGTCACACTTTTACAGAATCAAATCTGATCTCCCGTCTCTCTCTCTCTCTGCCATGTGTAGACTCTGTGTTCTCAGGGGGTTTGCTGCAGCCGCCAGTGCGGATGATGCCTCAGCCGCAACAGGTGAGGCGTGTGGACCCCTCACCCCGCTTCCCCAGCCGCAGTGACCGACCAGAACTTATCCTGAGGAAAGATGACCGCAGGTCAGCGCTCATGTATACACCTGACTTTCTCATGAGTAATTGAGTAGAATTGCTTCAGTAATTTGGTCTGAAGTACAACCAAAAAATGGATATTGTGAATCTTTATTTGCTGTACGTGCTCATGCTTTATTTTGCCTGTGTTTGTGTAGTCGGGAAAGAGATAGAGAGCGAAGGAGATCAAGAGAACGTTCACCCACACGGAAGCGTTCTAGAGACCGGTCTCCTCGCAGAGAACGTTCTCCAAGACGGCCACGCAGAGTCGTCCCAAGATATACTGTGCAGTTCTCCAAATTCTCTCTCGATGGGTAAGTTAGGGTGTATTCACACCAGGAAAGTCCGCTAGTTCACTTGCTTTGGTCCGGACCAAATACAATGTTGATTTTTTTTAGTTTGGTGTGGTTCGCTTTCACACTGCCCTTTTTTTTCAAGTGAACCAGAAATTGTAAACAAAACCACACGTGTGCTAAGGTCATCCATTCATTGGACAGAAATTCTCAAGCAGGGAAAAACAGGAAGTGCAAAAACAGGCTAATCATGGAGATCTTTCGTAGGCTGAAGTGCGCTTCAGGACATCAGTGGAAACAAATTAAATACGCCATCATTTTTGCTCATAAAGGTACGCAAATAACAGCACTATATGCGCGAGCTGTCTGTTTCTGAGCGTGAAGCCAAACTACAATTGGGTCGGATCGAGGTCGGGTCATATTCACACCTTAAACGAACCATACCAGAGTTCGTTTGGAAGCGGACCGAGACCTCGGTACGGTTGTTTGGTCCGCACCCGAGTGCGATTGCTGTATTCACACCTGCCAAAAAGGTCCGCACCAAGAGGGGAAACGAACTTGAGTTCGATTCAATCGAACCAAATAAGACGGGTATGAATACACCCTTAATTGTCGTAAAGGAAGAATCTTGAGATGTCTTGTTGCAAATTACTATTTTTTTCCAGTCAATTCACGATGAACCAATTAAATACCTCACTACATTTTATTTTTCTTGTTTGAAAAGCCGTTTCACTCGGATGTGTCGCAATGGGAAGGAATATACGAACACAACCTCTGTTTCATGAAAAATTTAGGCATCACTGGATTGGATCTATCAGTTGGATATATACAACCATCTGAAAATGACAAAGCAATTAAATTTGACCTTCACGGACCCTAAACTTGCATTAAGAGCTCAACAGATTAAAAAAAGCACAGAGATCTTGAGATATGCATTTATAAGTTAGTTACTTTATTATGGTGCAATTTTTTCCGTTGTTGTTTAGATGTATGTTTAATCTATGTTTGATATATGACTGTTAGAGGACGGTACACAAACATGACGGTTCAGTACGTACTTCAGTTTTGACATCACGGTTCGGTATGGTTTCAGTACAGCAGGGGGGAAAAACTAAACATAAAATTGCTTTTTTTTTTTTAATTAAACAGTGGTTTACTGAACAAATTGCTCTTTCTTTAAATAAATTCAATTATAACTAAAATGTTCTTAGGGATAAAAATCTACCTCAGCTTATGCTCTAAACTATAGGGAGTCCTTTAACATTACTTTAAGGGTACAATTAACAACAGAGCCCAAAGTTAAATTTAATTACTATTGATTTTTAAATATAGTAATCAACACTCAACTTAAAATAATTAAAACATCACTAACAGGTAAAGTAAAATATAATGAGAATATAGTCTTAATATTTCGCAAAATGCTCTTCTTTTGACTTAATTTCTCTAGCGAACTAATGTGCTGTGGACACTGATGACTTGCCTGAGGTAAATGAAATGCTACCTGACGTTTTGTTCACAAGCTGTTCTATTGACGTCTTTCTGCGGTTGAAACGCTGATTGAGCAAATCAGAGCGATTACATGAGGCATGAGATGTTCATTCATGTTTATTTCACATTAAAACTAGTAGTAAAGTGGAAGAGATGATCGCGCTGGCGTTTGAACTGAGGCGTTTATACAGCGATCTGTCACGCCACATCAAAGAGTCAAAACGGCATTTATTGTTTGAATTTCCTGAAAAAAGGACATAATTTGAAAGATGAGACTTTACTTTTATCAAAAGTAACAATATATAAAACTGGAAGTTTCCAGTGAAGTTACGAATACGTGTACGAATACGTATACCGTTACACCCCTAATGACTGTCTGTCTCTGTTCTCAGCAGTCACAACTGTGACGTGATGGAGTTGCGGCGGAGGTATCAGAGCCTCTACATCCCCAGTGACTTCTTTGACGCTGTGTTTACCTGGGTAGAAGCCTTTCCCTTAACACGACCTTTCACCTTTGGAAACTACTGTAACTTCCACATCATGCATAAAGAGGTGGACTCTCTGGTGAAGAACACAGCTGTGCTGGACCCACATGATGCCAATCACACTTACAGCGCAAAGGTACCACCAGTAATTCACTGTCAAATTCATTTTCAGAATAATACGTCTCACCAGATTTCATTCAGTGGTTTTTGGCAGTCATGCTTAATATTAATGTTTGTTATAGGTAATGCTGCTGGCCAACCCTAGTCTAGATGAGCTGTACCATAAGTCCTGTGCTCTGGCAGAAGATCCACCAGAGCTGAGAGACTCCTTCCAGCACCCTGCCCGCCTCATCAAGGTACAGCTCTCTGAATGACACTATTAACGGCAACAAACTGGCTTGGTTTGTGTAATCAGCTTGTTATTTAATCACTAACTTATGTGCTATTTTATGACAATTGTTTTCACTTCTGCTGTAGTATTTCTCAGGAATGGACAACATTACAGTGTCGGGGACTGTAGATATTATTACTGTGGACCCTTTTCAAAGACTGTGATGACGCATTTCCACAGTTAATAACATTGACAATCTATAGTTTTAATATATTTGAATTTTTTTTTATTTAATGTACATTTATAAGACTGTATTTTTGTGGCATATTATCTAGGTATTACATTTCAGAAAACAAGTTAACGCTGCTGTGTGAGTGTTTTTAACACATCGACTGAGGGAGTGACGACAGATTTGACACATTTCTCTTGAACAAAAGAGAAGGGAAACTAATGTCTGCAAAAAGGCCTGCTGGTACATAAGTTTTAAGACATCTCTGCATTTTTTGCTAGCAGTAAAGCTTCCTGTCTCGCCAGGAACTGAAAAAGAAAGAAATACGAAATTGTTTCACACATCCAGTTTATTCTGACCATGATGACGCACATGTCAGAAAAATGTTGTCTCAATACCACAATATTTGTAGTTTCATTCCCTTTTTTAATAACACAGCAAAAAACTAACTTGCTTTTTAACACACTCCTTTTACCAGTTTTATGTAACAGGTATTTGAAAATATTTATCACACATTACATTACGTATTTCATGGCACACTCGTTTTATGCGGTTTTGGCGCCACCTAGTGTTGTGGGTGTATTATTGACATGTCAAAGTCTAGACCCTGAATATAAGACGACCGCGTTTTTTCAGATGTATTTCCAAGAAAAAAACATCGTCTTATATTCGGGACAATACGGTATTTCAGTCTTCAGTGTCACATGATCCTCCAGAAATCATTCTAATATTCTAATTTTATGCTCAAGAAACACTTCTTATTATCAATGTATTATAAATGCATTATCAATTAAAGCAGTTGTCCTGCGTAATATTTCTGTGGAAACTGATATTTTTTTAGGATTATTTGAATCAGAAGGTTGAAAAGAACAGCATTTATTTGAAACCGAAATCTTTTGTAAC
>NW_015647035.1:2263697-2284660 GCF_001515625.1 Sinocyclocheilus rhinocerous
AAGCTAGGCTATATATATATATATATATATATATATTTAAATCGAATAAATAGGCCTATACGAGAAACATATTTTTTATTAAATAATAAATTAAGAAAATGAAAGAAAAACTGTGCAACAAGTAGCCTAGTATGCAGAGTTTCGGTTCTTTTTTGTGCTGTGTGAAAGGAAAACAGACGGCAGAAAGCGGCATCTTATTTTTCTTTAGGCTTATTTTACAAAAGCACAAAGATTTGTTTTTATTGTGAATGTACACAAATAAAGGCAAACCTTTTACAATTCCGATTATCTTTATGACTAAAAAGAGTAGTTCTTTTCTAAATACTGTTAATTGAAAGGATTTGTTGTGGAGTGAGGGGAACTAAAATAGCCTAGCTATGTTTACAGTGTTTATTATAATGTTTGTAAACATTTCGCGTCAGCATTAGGCCTATTTCTGAATGAAATAATAAAAAAAAAAAATTATACGCATAGCGTATTTTAACCATGCAGCAAACCTTTTTAAATATTTTGATAAATTACTGAAAAAAAAACTAATTAAATGACTTTTTAAACCATTTAACTGATTGTATTAATCGGTCAAAATTCTTACGGTCGGTTAACCGGTTAAACTGTTAAAATGAACATCCCTATTATAAATATCTTTAATGCCATTCTTGCTGTAAAAGATATATTTTTTTTTGCAGTATTTACCATAATTTATGAACTATTTACCATAATTGATCTCTGACTGAAATGTTATTACAATTATTAGCTAAAATTCAAACGTTTAATGGGATTTAACTTTAAGGACCCTGCTATTGCAGTCTATTAATTATAATGTACACTGAAACATTTCTTGTTCCCTTGGACACTGAAAGATGTTTGTCCACTCCTGTGTTTGACGTGGGGAGTTTGTGTCTGTGTTGGGGAGCTAACTGTGATGTGTCTCTGTCCTATTCCATTGCTGAACGCTTTGCGGTGTGGAATAAGCTCATCTGATGTTGTCACTCCCTGTGTCCTCCTCAGAGCGCTCAGTGGCTTCCCAGCATCTTGTAACTCATTTGAACTCTGTTTTCAGTTCCTGGTGGGGATGCGGGGCAAGGACGAGGCTATGGCCATCGGGGGTCACTGGTCTCCCTCTTTGGATGGGGCCAACCCGGAAAACGATGCCTCGGTTCTTATAAAGACAGCCATACGTTGTTGTAAGGCTCTGACAGGCATTGATCTGAGTTTATGTACCCAGTGGTAAGTACAGCTCCTTTCTCTGTCTGTGCCGATGCATCTCCTTGTAATCTCCATGTGTGCATCTTTTACTATTTAAAAAATGTAAAAAAAAAAGGCCGACAGGCAGACAACATCTAAAAGTCTGTGACCCGCTGCATGGTTTTGACACAGCAGTGTATCTCCTGACATGTTTGATGCTTTTGTGTGTATAATTTTGATTTCTCAAATTTTGTTTTGCAATGTTTACGCTAATGTGTGTGGCAGTCCTGCCTCTATTTCTATGTGGTGAATGCATTGATTCTTTTGCTCCGAGAGCAGAGCCAGAGGAGTCGCCGCCACCGCCATCGTTACTTTCTGTTCTCTCTGACCTTTGCCTTGTGTTAAATATCTTACATATTTAACTTGCTTTCACTGTGTCTGAATCTGTCCTTCTCTCACACCCCCGGGGTTCGTAAGCTATCTTTCACGAGCAACGGGTTCAGATTGATGGGTGCAGGGGGGCGGGGTCTTCGTCGTTTGAGTTTAGCTGTCGATACTGTCTGTCGACCTCCCTGATGCGTGGCTGCCGTTCATCCTGAGAAACCCCCCGTGGAGTTCTGCAGACTGTATTTTCTCATACGCGTCTCATTCGGGGGGTCGAGGGGATCTGAGCTTTGTGTGTGTGTGTTGGGGGAAATGGGTGATGTCTCACAGAATGTTTCTTTCCAACGCGCTTCTTCCTTTGCGACAGGTATCGTTTTGCAGAGATACGCTATCACCGCCCTGAGGAGACTCACAAAGGGCGGACAGTCCCCGCACATGTGGAGACAGTGGTTTTATTTCTCCCGGATGTTTGGCATTGTCTTCCTACCCGCTCAGAGTGGGAGGGCCTGTCCCGTGGACTCAAGGAGCAGCTGGCAGAGAAACTCGTGGCTGAACGGAAGGAGGCTGATGGAGAACAGGCACTGAACGCTAATCTCTCTCTTCTCATTTCCGCTTCTCACAGGCACAGGAATAGACAAACAAAACACTCAAAACACAGAAAGAAACAGACAAGTATCACAGGCATCATACAGAACCCACTTTTACCATCCCTTCCTCTCATCCCTGTCTCATCCCTGACCCTCCACCCCATTTCCTCCTGCTCTCCCTCTGTCACGCAGTCTCACACACAGCGGAAGAGCTTAGGTCCTACTTTATGACACCTGTCAACTGGTAAAACAGCTTCCAGCTCTGTCAAATGCATGATTGACGGCCGTGATTAATAACTCTAAATTTCCTGTTTAATTTCAACAAATCCTATCTGAAAATTCTCTGTAAAGCTTGAACCAATGAGACCAATTGGGAAATAAATGCTGGAATCTGGAGAGCCAGTTGTGTTTATGATGTTTGTGTGTTTTTAGATTGTTTTGTTTTCCTGTTCAATATCTGCCGAACTCTCTCTGAGTTCTGTTTCTTGTCTGTCTCTTTTTGTTTTGTATTTTATTTACACTGTTCTCTGATTGGGCTGTGTCTAGACCCTTTGTGGATGTGATTTTTCCAGGGAGATTGTTTATCCGAGGACAGTTCTGGCTAGGTGTTTAAGAAAACAAGCTAAAGAGAGTATACGTGGGCCAAAAAAGGCAGCAATAAATGTAGACGTAAGGTTTGGAGACCTTCTCTGAGTGCATCTGTCCCATGTCCATCTCTTGAACCCACTGTCATTGATTATCTTTTTGTATTCCACAGAACTGGCATTTATTGGCTGATGAGTGGGATATGGATCTGTTTCTGAAAGCTAGAGAGCTTCCGTGTATCCTAGCAGTGGATATTTTTTTTTAACCCAATCAAGAGCTCAGTAGGAGGAGACAATGAGAGACAGTTGTGACCTTGCTTCTTGCACGGATCAGCTTTTGTTTCAGAAAACTTCTTTGAGTCTGAGAGTGGTGTGCTAACATGCTGTTGTCTTTTCTCTCTTCCTCTCTTTCACATAATGTGCATAGGAGGAGGAGGATAAGGACGAAGATGATTCAAAGGAAGTCATGACGCCAACTCACTGGGCTAAGCTTGATCCGAAATCCATGAAGGTGAGATTCCCACAAGCAGCTTCTCTGCTACAGACTGAACTGTCATTATTTTACATCAATACTTCATACCCTTTACAGACCCAATAAAATGCTTTAAAGTTGATGTTCTTTAGTATGCTGAGGTATAGAAGACTTGTCCTTTTTTAAAATAACCAATAGTTTTTAGTTTAGTCACACCCTTTTTTTTTTATAGACACTGGTAACACTTTACAATAAGGTGTCATTTGTTAACATTAGTTAATGTATTAACTAACATGAACTAACAATGAGCAATACATTTGTTACAGTATTTATTCATCTTAATAATGTTACTTAATGAAAATACTAACATTAGTTCATTGTTTGTTGTTCGTTGTTTGTTAATGTTAGTTCACAGTGCATTAACTAATGTTTACAAATACAACTTTTGATTTTAATAATGTATTAGTAAATGTTGAAATTAACATTAACTAAGATCAATAAAAGCTGTAGAAGTATTGTTCTTGCTTAGTTCTTGTTAACTATTACTGTTAACTAATGAACCTTATTGTAAAGTGTTACCTAGACACTTAATGGTTGAGCAGTTGTTTTGGACAAAAATATATATACCCCTTTGAACAGTGTACACCACCATTCAGTAGTCGTGTTTGGAATGAAAATATAGTTTATTAATGAGCAAAGACACATTAACTTTATCAAATGTGACAGTAAAGACTTTTACATTATTACAACTAATTAAACTAAATGCTACTCTTTTATACTCACCAAAGAATTCTGGGGGGAAAAAACTATCACATTTTACACAAAAATATTAAGAAGCACAACTGTTTTTGACATTGATGATAATAAGCAATGTGTCCTGCATTAAATCAGCATATTAGAATGATTCCTGAAGCATCATGTGACACTGACAGTCATTTTAAACTGTTATAATATTTCACAATATTACAGTTTTTACTGTAATTTGTTTAAATAAATGCAGCTTTGGTGAGCATAAAAGAAAACTATTTAAATCTAAAACAAAAAACTGAACTGTATTGTATTGTATTTGATATAAAGTATCCATTTGATATTTGATTAGATTTTTTTGGTTCATTGTTGCAATAATTTTAAAATAGTCTTTTCTAGCACTAAACATTAAACATTGCACATTTTGTAATTTTTCTTTTCTTTAAGTTATTTGTGTGCTTGTGTAGAGAAAACCTTGCTCGCAAACCAGCGTTTACTTCATAAATCTGTCCAATAATAGTTATTTAGGACATTTGTGCACTATAAAGTATAATCATAGTTTCAAAGAGTGGTCCCTGGCATAGAAATGGAAAAGTGCCCCAGTAATCTGTATAAAATTATTAAAAAAAAAAAAAAAAAAACACTTTAATCAACTGGAAAAGCCATAGAAATGAGTAGGAGAACAGCACAACAAGCTAGCAGATGAGTTGTTTAAAGGGCTGATAAAACCAATTTGCACACAGGTCAATGACTTGCGTAAGGAGTTGGAGAGCCGTACACTGAGCTCTAAAGGGCTGAAGTCACAGCTGATTGCTCGCCTCACCAAACAGCTGAAGGTGGAGGAGCAGGTGGAGGAGTCCAAGGAGCCGGAGAAACCTGAACCTCCTAGTGTGGAGGAGGATGAGTCCTGCAGACTGGAGGATGACCGAGAGGTGAGAGAAGATCAGAGGATCCTGCTTTTATAGAGAGCCTGTCTGATCAATCGCATACAAACGTGGAAAAAAATGTTTCCCTCTAGGAAGAGGAGCGAAAGCGGCAGGAGGAGCAGGAACGTCAGCGCAGAGAGAGACGTTATGTTCTGCCAGATGAGCCCACCATTATCGTCCACCCCAACTGGGCTGCCAAGAATGGCAAATTCGACTGCAGCATCATGTCCTTGAGTGTGCTGCTGGACTACAGACTCGAGGATAATAAAGAGCACTCCTTTGAGGTGAGGATCACTGCAGAGAGGTGAAACAACATGTTTGTGCATATTAAAGATTTTTTAAATTAATAATTCACCTATTAACTACAAAGTTTTAGGACACTTTGCTTGACTTCGCCTGATATAATTACAATATTCTGGTTTCAGATACACTTTTGTAAATAGTTGCCTTTTGCAGTGAAAGGAGGGACTTAATATTCAAAAACTATTCATACACAATTAAAACTAAAACCATAAACATTTTCGTGGCTTGAAATAAAACATTAAAGAAAAACAGTTGCCATGTCAGCATTTAATTGTTTCATTTAGTTTAACTTTATTTACTAAAATAACTAAAACTTAAGTAAAAAACAAACAAAAAAAATTACTAAACTTCTAACTTAAAATGAAAAATATTAAATACAAAAGCTATAGCATAATTAATAAAAGCTATAGCAGTTTTCCAGTGATACTAAATAACACTGGTCTTTTGGCATCTGTTTCAGGTGTCTTTGTTTGCTGAATTATTCAATGAGATGCTTCAGCGAGACTTTGGCTACAGGATCTACAAAACACTCAGTTCTCTTCCGAGCAAGGATGAGAGGAAAGATAAAAAAGAGAAAGCTAAAAAAGAGGCAGACCGGAGGGACGTAAAGAAGGAGAAGGATGAAGAAAACGGAGAGCCGGCCACAAAGAGAATGAGAGAGGAGGATGAGAAGAGGAAGGTGGGGGAAATACTTCAAAAGAGTTCCTAGGACATCAGGACATTTTAAAGCTGTGTCCTGGAAGAGTCATGGAAATTATTAAAAGCTTAAAAAGTCATGGAAATTTCCATAGTGAATATTGATTAGTGATTGTAGTTACACCTGGTTTTACGCTTAATTTATTTTTCATGAAAATGTTTATTTGGCATCACGAACAACTGGAAAAGTCATGGGAGAATGACACTGATTGGTCAGAAAGTGTGGGGACTGTGTTTTGATAGATTCTTTGATTTATTCAGATGTCCGTTAAATGCTTAAGCATTGTGATTTGTTCAAATGAATGCGTTTTTTTAAAGCTTTTTTTAATATACCGGTATATGGACATTTTAATATCTTCTGGGTAAAGGATGAGGAGAAGGGTATTAAGAGAGAAGAATCCAAAGATGATGATGATAATGAAGACGGCAGCAGCAACAACAACGCTGATGAATATGACCCACTGGAGGCAGAAGACGCAGACGACTATGATGATGATGGTAGGGGTCACACTGTTTGCACCTGGATCCTCAAACACACTTTTGATCAGTTTTGATCCAGAAACTGATTCTTTGTGCTCCTCAGATAAAGATGATGAAGACTCTAATGGCAGGGACAGAAGAGACGACCGGCGAGATGAACGGAAATCCAAAGAGAGGTCATCTAAAGATAAAGTGAGTCAACAAAATCTCCTTTTGCAGCACAAAATCTTTCTAATACTGAGTGGAGTGGAATGCTTTATTATTTCAATCTGTCTGTAGGATGAGAAGAAAAAACAGATGGTGACGTTTAACAAGGATCTGCTGATGGCCTTTGTGTACTTCGACCAGAGTCACTGCGGCTACCTGCTGGAGAAGGACTTGGAGGAGATCATGTACACGCTGGGCTTGCATCTCTCCAGAGCTCAGGTGCTGCTTCGGTGTAGTGTTGTGTGTTTAGTTGTTACTTGGGAAGGTTTAAGGAGTCTGTAAGTTCCATGAATTAACTCATTATGATCCTAAAATATTACGTTTTTTGTTTTTGTTTTTTGGAAAAACTGAATTTTTAATTTTTTTTAAAAATTCAATTTAATTTAATTATATTGACATACTAATATTACATATAATATTATAAATGTATTATAGTAATTATAATAATGATATATTTTAATAGTAATAATTTATTATCTGATTTAATGTTAATATTAGTTCATAATAATAAATTTAAAGTTGTACAAATTATGTGTGTGTGTGTGTATGTATGTATGTGTATATATATATATAT
Organism: Sinocyclocheilus rhinocerous; assembly: GCF_001515625.1. Classification (NCBI taxonomy): domain Eukaryota; kingdom Metazoa; phylum Chordata; class Actinopteri; order Cypriniformes; family Cyprinidae; genus Sinocyclocheilus; species Sinocyclocheilus rhinocerous. The sequence continues at coordinate 2,270,843 of NW_015647035.1, forward strand.
ATATTACTTTAGAATATGGATATGAATGTCTTTATTATTGTTTTAATAATGATGATGATGTTCTAATTAGACTACTACTACTAATTATTATTATTATAATTTTGGATGTAACAGTCATGCTACTTAATAATAATTATATTTATTAAAATAACAATAATATGAATATTTTTTTGTAGTAATTGTTGTTGATGATGATGATATTATTTCTTATTATTTGTTTGCTATTATTGTTTTAATACTAATATTTGTAATTATATGTATTATTATTTTTTATTATTATATATTAGAACTATTTTTATTATTACAATAAGAAAATAGTTATATAAAATATATTATCATTATTATTTTTTTCTTTATTAAATTTAACAATTATATTTAATTTGTCAACACTACTACTTATAATAATAATTATAATATGGGAAAATGTAAGCAATGATGTTTGTCACTTGACCTTTTAGTTGCATCATGCTTGATCAGGACACGCTATACGACACGAGTTGCAAGCTATATAGCATATTTATAACAGACTAACGTATCTTGTTTGTTTATTTTCAGGTGAAGAAATTGTTAAACAGACCACTGGTTAGAGAGTCTTGCCATTATCGAAAGTTAACGGACAGACCGAAGGACGAGCCTAGCCCCACATTGACCTCTGATGCTCTGATAGACAACCTTTTAGGTGTGCAAAGCGAATGATGGCTGGAACTGAGAAGTTTATTTGTAACGCTAGAGTACACGTCCATGATGCTACAATAGACCGAATCCCTCTCTTTGCCCCAACAGGCAACCAAAGCTTGCTGCCCAATCTGAAGATCAAGCGGGAATCAGAGGACAGCTGCGAGTCGTCTAGCCTAATCGTCTACAAGGGATCCATGGTGGATGTGGGAAGCATGATGCAGAAGCTGGAGAAGAGTGAGAAAACCCGAGAGGAAATCGAGCAGAAGCTCATGCAGCAGGACGTTAAAATGGGTAACAACCTCATCTGTCTTGTTTTCATTGTGTATTTGAACAAGGATGTCAGTGATATGGTGAAGTCAGTGTCATCGGAGCCATTTACATTTCCCTTGTCCAGTTGTAATGGTTACCATTAACTGATAAACAATACTATTTTCTACCCTCAATACAATTAAATATGCTAATAAAATCTTTGTTTTGTAGAGGAGGACTCAAAGCATATAGCAGAGCTAGAAGCAGCAACCCGCAGCCTTCAGAGGGAGAAGGAGGAGGTGAAGAACAATCTCCGAGAGACAGAGAACAACCTGAGAGCCTCAGACCAGCAGAAGGGCAGCTATGAACAACAGCTCCACAGCACAGTGTCCAGCCTCGACTCCATCATGAAGGAGATACAGGGCGTTTTTTCACAAGTATGAACCTTTATTTGTTTCATCAGTGTGAAATGTAGTAAAATAAATCATGTGTAGTAAGTGGTTTGTTTTTGATGCAGGGTGACCCTTCAGATGACAGTGACCAAAAAACTCAAGCTAATGGCTCAGATGAGTGAACGTCCCTCTCCAGCTCATCCACATCTAATCTCTCTTCAAATGTGTTAAGCTTAAAACTCACACAATTCTGAAACTAATTTTATTTGATCTTTTTTGCATTCTGTGTACAAAGTTTTAATGACTGGAGGTAAACTCTCATTTTCCTCATAATTCTATCTTTAAAAATAATTCTTTGGTTTTGAAAAATAATTCTCTGAATTCTTCAGAATCAAATTATTACACTTAACAAGTTGAAGTTTAAATAATTTGTTTGAATTATGTAAACGTTTTTGGTTGTTAATCCATTTAAGCTTGTTTTTGGCCTTTTTTCATTTTCAAAAGTTGCTAGTCATTTTAACATGTGTTGCTATATCAGCATATTTCATTGTTGAAATAATGACTTGTGCCAGTACGTGAGTTATTAGCAAAGTTTATTTAGCAATAAGAGTTATTTATGTTTAAATCAAATGTTAGAAACAGCCATTAGGATTTTATTAGGACCTATGGGAAGCTGCTTTCTGATCTCTTTCATTGTTCCATGACAAACAATGATCGAAAAACACGTTTTGTTCAAAGTCTTTTGTTTGTTTTGGTGACATCTGCGCATGCATCTTAATTAGCGCATGCATATCAGCTTGATTCCCGAATAATATTCTTGCAGACGTATATATATATATTTTTTTTATTTGATCTTGATGCTTTGTTCTGTGATCTCTGTGTAATCCTACCAGGGTAGCTTTGTGTGAATGGGGCCATGTTCTTCGTCATTTCAAACAAAACCAAGGCAGTTACCCTGTTAAAGATGCACAGGCTTGATCGGACTGAACTGCTCATGTCCATTCTGAGTCCTGGGTACTTCATATCAGAGTGATTGTAATGTGTCAGAATAGTGTGAGTCGGATACTGTGTGTTTTCCAGTAGTTTGTTACGCTGGAATTGTTGGCAGGCAGTGAATTCTTTTGTTTTTTCTGTTTTTCCTGTTGTTGGCCCACTAAAGATGAGAATGATTACAGTGGGTGGTTTCTGCTGAGTGGAAAAGAGCCAAACCTGGTAAAGTGCATATTATTTTTCTATTCTGGATGTACTGTATGGTTGTCCTGGTAAAAGAGAAGAAATAAAAGTGCTTCGTTTTAAAATTTCATTCAGTTGAATTTTGAATTTCCCCCATTTGTTAGGAATTTACAGGGGTTTTGGGAACTTTGCAATGACATTTTTTCCCAGTAGATGGCAGCATTTGTTTGATCTAGAGGGATTATGCATGCACTTTTTAAGAGGAAAAACAAGCAATGGGTTTAATAAACAAATATTCTTCTCACAGACTTTGTTGAATTTATTGTAACCGTGTGCAAAGTGGTTCCATGATTTTAGTTTGCAGGATAAATGTACCTGAATAGGGTGAAATGCATTGCATTTGGTGTATTTCTATCAGCACTGCAGTAGCAGTGGTTTTCTAGTTTTACCTTAAAAGACAGTGACAATCTGCTTATCTTATAGGACCGATGTGAAAGATTCTTTTGTCGCTGCATTGCCCATTCCAAAAAAAGTGAACTGAAAAGGTGTTGAGGTTTTGCTGATAAGTAGTAGGTGAAATATAATAAAAAAAAGAAAAAGGTGTATTCAAAAGATGTACATACTCAGTATGTGATTTTGGGTGCAGTCTTAGTTTATTCTTATTCTTATTATTATATGGACCTAAAGCACTATTGGGGGCCATTAGGATAGAAAGCGTTTTTGCACTTACACAAAATGCAGTGTAATGGAAGAAAAAAGAAGCAGGCATATTTTTTTAAAAGTTCAAAAGACCTAAGCGCAACGGTCAAACAACCTCAGTGGACTTCAACTACAAGAGTCTATGTAGCATTACATCACCAAAATGTGGGCCACAATGGCCAGGACTATCATTTTCCTGCAGCTCCAGAGTGATTAATCACATGGCATTTACTGCTTTCGTGTTTGGTTAAAAACCTCTGTATGCAGAACTTAATGTCCACAAATATCTACTGAATGGGAAGGATAAGATCCTGCACATCATAACATGTCAATTTAAGTCTTGTCTAAAGGTGTGGTCACATTAGCGACATTTTGGTGAATTTTTTGCTGGCAAAAAAGGTCCATTGTCTATTGTCAATCATGTAGCAATATTTGAAACACTGCTTACACAGAAGTGACTTTCAAACCAAGTACCTTTCTGTTGGTCAACACTGCAAATTTGCGTGACCAACTTGATCCTTTTGCTAAATCTGTGGGGGGAAATCCCTTGTCCTCTTACATGAAATGGCTGAATTTCACCCATGAAAATTCACAGAACATTTGTAAATGTGACTGTACGTTAATGGAATAGTTCATGCAAAAATGAAAATTTGGTGAAAATTTAGCATTACATCACTTGCTCACCAGTGGATCCTCTGCAGTGAATGGGTGCCGTCAGAATGAGAGTCCAAACAGATGATAAGAGCATCACAATAATCCACAAGTAATCCATGCGACTCCAGTCCATCAATTAACAACACAGTGTGAAGTGAAAAGCTGCATGTTTGTAAGAAAGAAAGACATTTTAAACAGTTTCATCTGGCAAGATTACCAGTCCACAATCCATAATAACACTTCCTCCGGTGAAAAAAAAACCCCCCCTGTTGTCCTCTCACATCAAAATCCACCAACAAATTTGTTTAGAAATGTTTTGGACTGTTTTCAATTGTAAATGGTACTTGATTGATGCATATTTCTCTCCTGATACAAACAAGACTTTTTCACTGGAGAAAGCAATATTATGGATAGAGAGTATTTTAGCCAGAACCAATGGTTTGAACCATTGGTGAGCAAGTGACGTAATGCTAAATTCCTCCAAATCTGTTCCAGTGAAGAAACACACTCATCTACATCTCGAGGGTGAGTTAAAGGAACACTCCACTATTTTAGAAAATAGGCTCATTTTCCAACTCCCCTAGAGTTAAACAGTTGAGTTTTCCCGTTTCCGAATCCATTCAGCCGATCTCCGGGTCTGGCGGTAGCACTTTTAGCTGTAGCTTAGCATAGATCATTGAATCTGATTAGACCATTAGCATCTCGCTCAAAAATGACCAAAGAGTTTCTATATTTTTCCTATTTAAAACTTGACTCTTCTGTAGTTACATCGTGTACTAAGACCGACGGAAAATGAAAAGTTGCGATTTTCTAGGCCGATATGGCTAGGAACTATACTCTCATTCCGGCGTAATAATCAAGGAACAAAGTTCCTTGATTATTACGCCGGAATGGTCATTTTTGAGCGAGATGCTAACGGTCTAATCAGATTCAATTATCTATGCTAAGCTAAGCTAAAAGTGCTACCACTAGACCCGAAGATCGGCTGAATGGATTCGAAAACGGTAAAACTCAACTGTTTAACTCTAGGGGATTTGGAAAATGAGCCTATTTTTAAAAATAGTGGAGTGTTCCTTTAAGCAGATTACAATAATTACAAACAATATTTTTGTGAATTACTCAGCAGAGGGCCTGTCTACAGACACTTTAACAACAAACCAGATCTTAAATCTCACACTGCATGACATGTGATTTTAAAAACCATTAGAACATGAGCACCAGACACAGGTTTAGCATCTATCTCTCATATGATTTCCACATTGCACTACAACATTTAAAAGACACTGTATCTGGCCCAGTGTCACTCGGCAGGCCAGCTGCAGCGGCAGGAGCAGGCGGTGTTGTGAAATCAGAGCCGGTGCAGGTAAACCCACTCCTTCCCTAAGACAGAGGGCCTTTGTGCCCCCACCTTCCCCCTGCAGTCTGGGTAACACTCATACACTAAAGAGCCATGGGACAATCAGCTTCTCTTTCCTTCAGAGGGCTGGGCAACACTCTCACACCGGACCCATGAACAATCAGCTTATTTGAATTCAAGCTGCAGTGCTTTTTCTTTTCTGGGTGGAGAGTTGGTTGCATCTGTTATAGCAGCATTAGAGAAGAGATTATGTTACGACTCTCCCCTCATCTAACAATCACCTCTCTAAACAGCGAGGCCTTCTCATTTTCCTGATTTCAGGACAAAACAGTGACTTTCTTACAGCCAATGTTGTCCTGTGTATTAAAACGATCAGTGGAGGTGTTGATCGTTCGATGTTTCACCATTTCTCCTTTTGTTTCTGGAAGGCTCCTGTTGCCTGCCATTCCTGGGTGGCATATAGAGGCTAATGTTTCCCCTTTGTCTGGGGTCAGACCCATTATCCCCTCATCTCTGTCTGAGCTGTGTGTGTCTGTGCTGACATTCACCATCCCCTCCCCCCGTTTTCGCACATAGCTTTGTTTCAGAAGACCCCACACTTTGTCCGAGCCCCTCTGCTCCTCCTCCTCCTCCTCCTCCTCCTCCTCACACTATCACTCTTTTCATTTTCACTCTGCTCAAAGTCTCAACGCCTTCAACAAGTCACTTGTGCTAAGGTGTAATTATCATGACAATGGAATGTGGTCTCTGGAGACCTTGTGATAGCTTTTCATAACATGTCGTGCTTCTCTGTTTTCATTATTATTTGCTTGACTTCGTGGAAATAGAATTGACTTTGTGGCCTCAGAAATTCTGAAGTAGGAAGTCTATGAATAGTGTTTGCTGACGTACAATACTGTTCAAAAGTTTGGGGTCAGTAAGAAATTAGTACTTTTATTCAGCAAGGAGGCATTTATTTGATCAAACGTGACACTAAAGACAAATATTTTTTTATTTCAGATGAATGATTTCTGGTGGACCATGTGACACTGAAGACTGGAGTAATGACTGCTGTAAATTCAGTTTTGCATCACAGGAATAAATTATTATTAAATAAAACATATTTTAAAATATATTAAAATACAAAACAGTTATTTTGAATTGTAATAATATTTCACAATATTATTGTTTTTACTGTATTTTTTTAATAAATGCATCTTTAACGAGCATAAGAGACTTTTTTCAAGAACATTTTAAAAATCTTACCAACTCCATCCTTGTCTAATTGTTCTGTCTACAGTACACCTTTGGGAGCTTTCATAATACAAACGTGATGTCAAATACTGTATGTATATTTAGTTAACATTTTCTGTGGTCATAATATTACATTTGGCATGCCTGCTTATGAATATTATTGCATGTTTATTCATAGGGGTAAGCAATAAAAATGGATGGATGGCCATGCGGCCTAATGGCTATATTGAAGTAATGATTCAGAGACATGGAAAGTGAGTCATTTTTGGATTCAGTAGCCACTCGGTGAGTTCATTCAGTGATATATTTGGATCACTGGGAAATCTCAAAGTTCGCACGCCTTTTTGAATGATTCATTCAAAAATGACTTATAAAAGTCATTAATTTGTAAATCAGACTACACAGTTCGCATGTTTGGTTTTTGAGTGAAGCATGAGGAGTGGCACCACTAAAAAGGAACGCTGATGCAATCTGTGAATGCGACACACTTGTGCTGTGAGAAATATAGAAATACATGTAATAAGATCTTGTATTTTTCATATTTCTGACGTGGTATGGACCATTCTCATGCGCCATTCTCATACTTTGCACTACCCCCCTTTAAACAGGGATATGCTTCTCCTTATTCCTTCACTTGATCTTCCACATAACAGTCAAACAAACATGAAAACCACCCTCTTACGTGATGCTTTAAGTCTTTTGACCATTGAAGGGCATCTGTGTCAGTGGCATTATATCAGCTGCCAGGCCCTCCAGTGTTTGAGAGGTGCTTGCATTCAGTTCTTAGTCAGCTGGACAACCCCAGGGACAGGCAAAGTAGAGCAGTTGTTGAGGAAATTATCCTTTTTCCTGGCTCTAAGGCAAGGGAATACTGGGTTACAGTGTGAGAAACCTGTGCGCTTGTGTTTGACTGGCTGTTTGGCATCTCCCAGTGGGAACACCACACCCCTGTGTTGTCTACATGGCGGACATGGGCTTTGAGGTACCTTGATTGCTTGTTCTAATACCCTCTCAGAGGTGAGTGTATTAGTTAACAGTCCTTCATTTCATTAGTTTAAGTATTGTATGTTTTATATTTAACATTATGGTCTGATGCCATAATATGGTAAGGAGATACAGTAGATTGTATAAAACATACTTTGTGGAACCAACCACAAAGTATGTGTTATTTACAATAACTTTTCCGGCAAGCATGTTTCAGTCTATAAACCAGGCAACAATGGAAACAAACACAGGAAAACACATCTCCTTTCCTGCTAGTCGCTAGGCCGATTTTGAGCGTCACTGACCATTTCTCAGTCTAAACAGTCCAAAGGAAGCCATTCTGTGCAATATAAACCCAATATCAACAATGAAGATATACACTACCAGAAGTCTCTTGTGCTCACTAAGGCTACAGTTATTTGATCAAAATACAGTAAAAACAATAATATTGTGGAATATTATTACAACTTAAAAAAAAACTTTTCTATTTTAATATATTTTCAAATGTAATTTATTCCTGTGATGGTAAAGCCTAATTTTCAGTATCATTACTCCAGTCTTTAGTGTCACATGATCCTTCAGAAATGATCCTAATATGCTGATTTGATGTTCAAGAATCATTTTATTATCATTATTATCAATGTTGAAAACATTTGTGCGGCTTAATACTTTTGTGGAAACTGTGATGCATTGTTTTCAGGAATATTAGATGAAAAGAAACAGATATCTTTATAAACATTATACATGTCTTCACTGACACTTTTGATCAGTTTAATGTGTTCTCACTGAATAGAAGTATTCATTTCAATAAAAAAAATTACAGACACCAAACTTTTAATGTATGATTTGTCAGCTTAAAATGAAGCAAAGGTTTGAGACAAAGCACAGTATATTGATATCTACCTTGTCTAACCACATTAAAATGTGTCTGGAGCGCGCTCATAATATTTAAATAAGACGTCTGTGCATTTTAGTGTAATCTCACACTGCACTGACCCGGATATCACCCTCATTGATGTGAAAAGCATGCACTAACACAGAACAGGAATTCCAAGGGAGGCAGTTCCTGCATGGATGTATAGTCACCCTGGTGCAGGGTCACTGGAAGCAGCAGGAGTCTTTTAACATGCCAGCATTCACCTAAGTAAGCTCTAATACATGCTACCTTTGAAGTTGGTTTTTACAAGGCATTTGAAAGGCTGATTTTTACTTGTGGCGGTGATTTAAAAAAAAAAATCTTCATTAAAGCAAATGGAAGTCAATGACCGGACACTAGTTATGAGGTGACAGATGATATGGCACAGAAATCTTACATGATATGGGATATAACTTTTCGATCATCCCAAACATTCAATACACTATGTAAACCCCTAATAATAGACATTATTAAGTGCACCTGCAGTGGAGCCCGTGTGTGTTCCCGTCTTGCTGTACACCCTACAATTACTCTAGCGCTTGGGTTCAAGCTCTCACTCTACTGTGAACATCACCGTGTTCAGGCATATGTTTGTATAACAGCCCCTCACAGTTGGGAAGAATTTTGTGTAGCACTGGACTGCTGTCTGTATCTGACAGCACATACATCTGTGGCGTCTTTGAGCTAAATTGAACTTGACCCATGATTAAATATTGAGATAAAATCACAATAGAATTGGCATATTGATTTATATTTTCCCCAGATTATCATTTTTCAATGTCTTGCATGTCACATAAACATTGACTGACACTGTGATATTCTAAAATAATTAACCTACAGCCATACCAAGATACAATTTGAAAAAGCTTATATAACCCCAGATTCTGTGTACTAGGCTGTCTACTGGCCAGCAAAAACAAAATAAAGTAACATAAAATGTCTGAACTGGAGTCACCACCTTATCCATTTTAAAATCACTCACAGAGTTTATGCTACACCATACAGACAATACAGAATGGGTTTAACATCCAATCCTAACTATAATGTATCTTAAAATGCTGCGGTTGGTACAGTGTATCATCTGTTTTTGGAATATCCAGTGTTAAATGATTCATGGACTCGAGTTTGTTTTGCTTTAGAAGAACTGATTGGGTTTAATGTCTCTCTGGATCACTGCCCATGCCTTCTGAATGATGACCATTCTTTGAAACTTGGAGCAATGGACCAACAGATTCTGTTTTTGGTCTTTACTGCAGCAAAGAAGACATTACTCGAATTTTAGTAGGATGCTAATGTAGATACATCAAGACTGTGGCTACTGGAAATGCAACACAGAGTGGAATGGCCTTTAGCCAGGTTTAATAAAGTGACACCCAGGACAGTGCAAGTCTGGTTAAGGGTTGCAAAATCTATTCGTGACACTGGGTGATAAACATATTTCTGTAAAACTGAAAAAATGTGTTTTATTAATTTCTATATAGTATTATGTCATATGGATGCTTTCAATATTTATAAGCAGTGTTGACGGTATCTCTTCCTTGTTGTTTGAAAGAAAATCTCACACAAAATTGCTCAGTCAAAACCTCATTTTGATGCAGCATTCCACATTGATTTTTCTCTGACGTCTAATGGTATTCTTAACTGCCTTTTATACATCAGCTCACACCATAAAGTTTTAACAGGAAGCAGTGAAGTGTGTCTTTGATCCGGTTTACTGCAGGAGGGTACATTTGCACTCATAATGAAGGAGTCATGTTTCAGTCTGAAAGAGAAAAATCACTGTCAAAGCCAAGTAAACGGACAAAATATGGCTCTAAGAACTTTATTTTCACAATTTGTAAATGTTCTAACTTCAAACTATAGGCTACACTAAATAAGATATTCAAATGTGTGTGTGTGTGTTTAAATAATAGACCAACAATACTCACCAGTCCATTAGCTCTAGTGGTAATTTACTCCATTTCATTCCCCTGTGGACACCTAAACTTGAAAAGATAATGATATCTGTGAAGACAGAATTTGAAAACTTCTGGGTGTTTGGAATATATATTAAATATACACCATTTTGGCTCAAAATAAACCCTAATGCATTATGAAATATATGCTTTCTCTAAAAACAGCATGTTGATGGTTCTGTTGAATTCTTTGCCAGAGCAAAAAAGCTTTGAATCAAACTGACTTTGGAGAAACTGGATATATACAAAGAAAACGACCAATCCTGATGTGGTTGTGGTCAGAACAGATGCTTTGACTCATGTTAAAACACAGATGTATGAAGACACAAGGTCTTATTCATTGAACATGAGGACTGGGAGGGGTCTTTATAAATGCGTTGTATGGCAGTCTTCCAAAGAGTATGCGGTCATGCATGTCTACCTTTAACATGATTTATGGTGGGAAGAGGGAATGTATTCTTTACATACACCAAGGAAACACAATATCCTGTTCCACTGCTAGACCTTTGTCCTATGGTCATACATACATTTCAGCCACCTTTTGATCTGTCTGTTATATGCCACATGAGACAAAGCTTGAGTTTAAACTCGGGACAGGATTTCGGATATCAAAATTATTTCTTGAATTTGTACAGGTTTCAAAACAGCAGTCTGCCTATAGACAATTGTTACGTAGTTTGTGAATTTTTAGTCTCAGTATTCAGTATTTATGCTTCTTACACTCACCACATTGCTGATGATAGTGTTGATATAGGAGAGACTAGTTGTCACATGTCATAAGAGCTACATATAACTATGTATAAGTAGACTATTAAAAATCAAGGTTCTTTATTGGCATTGGTTCCATGAAGAACCTTTACACCCATGGATCATTTCAAATGCACAAAAGACTCTTTATAGTAGAAAAGGGTTCTTCAGGTTATTATAATGTTAAGATAAAAATGATTATTTAATAACTGTTCACTGAAGGGTTCTTTGAGGAACAAAAATGGTCCTTATGGCATCACCACGAACCATCTTTTAGAACATTTATTTTTAAGAGTGTACATAGTTTTGAGTCAAAAGTCCACTTACGCAAATGTGTGTTTTCTCTGGCAGTGGGTTTAAAACGGTTCAAAATCCTCTTAAATTATAATTAAGTCTTCTAAACTAAAATCCCAAATAACATATATTGCAAAAGCTCAGTAACAAGTTGCAAAAGAATTATTGCTTTTCACACTTTAAATGTCATAAATTCATAAAATTTATAAATTGAAATATTTATTGGCCAAATCAATGCACTGGGTCGATATTCTATGTTATATTTTATTTTACTATGTTATATTTTACATTTGTGCTGTTTCATGAATTATTTTAGTTGTTTTATGTTTAGATTGTACTCATTAGTCTATAATAGTCTGTTAAAAGCAGGTTCCACTGTGACAACTTACTCCATATGCGGTGACATTTTTGGCCAATAATTGCGGAAATATTTAAGTATTTTGTGTAGTGCTGTCAAACGATTAATCGCATCCAAAATAAATGTTTTTGTTTACATATGTGTGTGTACTGTGTATATTTATTATGTATATATAAATACACACACATGCATGTATATATTTAAGAAAAATATGTTTTGTTTATATATATAAAATATACAAACTGCCTTGAAATATTCACTGGAATAAAAAATTAGCTCCACTGCGAAATGTAAGGTGCATATAGGCATAGAATAATGCGGCTGAATGTGGCTTGTTTGCTGCTGAAACTGAAGCAAAATTGTTTGATCGTCACACTTACTTGATGTTGTGGTTTAATGACAAAAATACAATCTCTGCATAATGCGCCCCATTAACCACCTCTTTTCCCTGCACGGTTTGTTTACTAACGTTACCTGTAGATTCTTTTCAATGGCAGTCCAGACGCGAACGCGCCCATATAATTAAAGAAGCGTTTTGATTGGTTCGCTGCGTCTCCCCTCCCCTGCGTCCGAAGCGGCGGTTGCCTTGGGAGCCCGTAGACACCGAAGAACACATTCAGAGTCGAGACACACGGTGCGGCGTCCTGCGCTCCAGAAATGTGACACATTACAGCCAAATATGAGGCCTCATTCCCAAAACTACATGTAGAATGAGATTCATTTGAAGGCAGAAATGTCTGTACAGCACCGCTTGGTCCAGCTGTCAGCCGCGTCGCTCGCTGTTGTTCTCTGCCGGGACGAGGACAGCAAATACAGCGCGAGCAGCACCAATGGACAGGATGTGTTTGCGGACTTTAAATCGCAAAATTCGCGAAGCTTCTGGAATAAAAGACTCGTGAAAGCGGTGTCGGAAGTTTCCTTCCAGGGATGGCTGGAGAACTACGTGCTTCTCGTCCAGGGCAATGCCAATCATTTGGAGGTGTTGAGGGAAGCGTGGATGCGCAGGGCGCTGAGGTCGCCCAAAGGATACACTATCAAAGCAGTGGGTAGGTGATCAGCATTTGGCTGTTTGCAGGGGTGTTATAAGATTCATTCATGATGATCGTCCCAGAGCTTTGTCTACAGCTCATGGCCACTCTGCAGATTTAACTGAACGTGATCAGAACGAGTGCGCTACAGAAGTGAGTCCCACGAGAGCGAAATCTGAGGAAGGCTTGGGCTTTTGTAAATTTAGCATTTTGTTGATGAAAGTGACATGGTCAAATCTGTAAAGAACACTTTTTGGATAAGGAGACTTTTTGGATAATGAGACAAGGAGTCATAATCTTTAGTTATTATTTCTAAGATAAATAGTGAGGCTTTGTTTTAAAATAGGCTATTAACATTTCTATTTGAAAACAATATTTAAATAAAAATTTGAAAACCTTTGTCTGCCTAATGCAAGTCACTGCATTGAAACCAACATAAAGAAAAGAAAGGGAAAAAAAGGCACGTTTTGTTCCAGTCAAATGGAGTAACCCTGAGAAAATGTATCCATATGCATGAATCTTTAAACATGTTTGAAAACTTTTTTTTTGAAGAAAATGACTAAGTTGCATTGAAAAGCACAAAAATATATATGACTACTTTTTACATGATGGTTACACCATTTGACATTTTTAGAGTCAAAGTCCTTGTAGAAAATGATATGTTCTCAGAAATATATGAAACCAACATGAATTTCTTAGAACTTGGCATGTTTTAAACTAGATTTTGACAGATTTCATTAGAAAATCAAAATATAACCTTCAGTGGTACATGGACATTTTTCCCAGTGGCTCTCTATAAGGATCCATATGCTCTACACTCTTAAAGGGGTCATATGATGCGATTTCATTTTTTCCTTTCTCTTTAGAGTGTTACAAGCTCTTGGTGCATAAAGAAGATCTGTAAAGTTGCAAAGACTAAAGTCTCAAATCCAAAGAGATATTCTTTATAAAAGGTAAGAGTTAGCCACACCTACCTAAAACGGCTCGTTCGAACACGCCCCCACATACCTACCTCACTATGTGGGAAGATTTGCATAAAGCCGCCCAAATGTTCACGCAAAGAAAGAAAGCGTAACTTTTATTCTCGCTGTAGTATTGTAG
>NW_015647035.1:2286058-2286875 GCF_001515625.1 Sinocyclocheilus rhinocerous
TGATGCCTGTAAGCCCATCATTATGTGTATTTGTGACCCTGTGTGAAATTCAGGCTAAAGTCTCAAAATCTAATTATGAGATTACAAGCATCAAAATATGATTTCAAACTTTGACATGGCCTTACTCAGTCAATGTTAAAGATATCAAGGTTACATTTTCACAGAATGTTCTTTATAAAGTGTTCACATTATAAAGGACGATTTTATGTAAAACAGTAAATCACACACACACACACACACAAAGACTTTAGCTGGGTTTTCACAGGCAGAGTCACATTTTGGTGTGACTGAGTGGCAGTTTTTCTCTGCAGATGACGAGGTTGTAGGATGTGACAGCATCTGAAATACACAGTTGAGTTTAGATTGATTATGTGCCTCCTTCCATTTATGTAAAAACAATTGTTTATGAAGGCCAAAAGTAGTATGTGAGCACTTCACAATGCTATGTTTATGCATAAACCCAAGTAATTAAAAAAAAATAAAAAAATCTAACAATATGGACCATAAATTCAATATCTTTGTTATTTAGAGGAGATGGAGAAAGAAGTATCCTTAACTGAACAGAGCTGGTCGCACTTACATGATTTTTAATTGACGTGAAATTGTAGCAATTATGTCAGTGCTCTTAACAACAGTTGACAGTTGACATTGAACATGAATACATACATGAAGTAGAACAAAAAAAAAGAAAAAAAAAAAATCTACGCAAAATATTCCTCAAAACAAAACATAAATGTTACATCATGACAGTCATGACATATCATAATATACTTTTGTTTCTTCTATGAAATTAGTTTCTTAGCTACCAATATAAGTT
>NW_015647035.1:2286983-2297608 GCF_001515625.1 Sinocyclocheilus rhinocerous
TAAAAGAAAAAAAGTGATATAAAGTCATGGGATAGCTTTAATATTTTGTTGTGACTAGGTATGTTTATGCATAAGCCCAAGTAATAATTACATTGCATTTACATTTAATTATTTAGCAGACACTTCTATCCAAAGCGACTTAATGAGGGTAATAGAAGCAATCAACATGACAAAAGAGCAACAATATATGTGTTGTGACAAATCCCGGTTAGTCTAACACAGTACACATAGCAAGGGTTTTCATTTATTTTTTTAATAATAAATAAATAGAATAAAAAGTAGATAGAAAAGAAATAGAATAGACAGAGCTAGTGTTAGAGGGTCAATTATTATAATTTTTTATAATAATTAAAGAGAAAACAAGCAGATAGAATAGAAATAGAATAGAGAAATTAAATAAAACAATTCTAACAATATGTATTATAAATTCAATATCTCTGTTACTTACTTAGTGGAGAAGAGGAGAAGGATCCTCAGCTTAACAGAGCTGCTCACACTTACATATGACCAAAAAACTAAAAAGAAGAACATGTTTGTTTGGAAACCAGTAACAATTTTAAAGTTACATTTGTATTTAAATTTAAGAATGAAATCATTTACCTGATGAGAGTGTGTTGACAGTCTGTAGTTGGATCACTGAGCTCCAGAAAATCAGTAATATGGAGCTTTGACAGTTACAGATTTAAAACACAAAAAGGGCGGGAACAAAGAAACCTAAACTCTAACACAAAGAACCATTTCAGCATAAAACGGTTCTTCAGGATGCTATGGATCTAAATAGAACCGTTACTACATGTAAAGAACCTTTAAAGAACCATCTTTTTTTAGAGTGTAGGACAGGGGTATCAAACTCAATTCCTGGAGGGCCGGAGCCCTGCAGAGTTTTGTTCCAGCCCTGCTCCAACACACAAACCATGTAGTTTTCAAATAAGCCTGAAGGACTTGATAAATTGGATCAGGTGTGTTTAATTAGGGTTGAATCTAAACTCTGCAGGGCTCCGGCCCTCCAGGAATTGAGTTTGACACCCCTGCTCTAGGAGATCCACATACTCCACTGTCCTCATTAATGCCTCTTCTTCCTCTGTCTCATTATAAAGATCCCCAGATTTCTATAATAGAAAACCACATAATTTCCGTTCGCTGTAGAAGGTAGCCTCTTAACCTAACCTGACCAACAATTCCCCATGAGACCTCAACATGCTTTAGGCATAACTGTGTGTGTGCATGCAACATAAGTGCATTATTTCCAGATGACAGGAAATATGATTCCTGGGGAGCTGTGTAACCCCGCTCTCTCCCTCTGACTCAATTTTCACTGCTCAGTTTCAGCCAAAGTGGTCAACTACCAAGAAAATGGGGCATCTTGATTTGGTGTACAAAAGTTTATGTTGGTTATTATTGTGTTTTGATTGGGGATGAAATTGTTTTTGTTGGTCACATGTTGAGGTGACAGACCATTTGTGACAGTGTGGACTTGTGTTGCCTCAGGTGTCGCTGCTTCTGGGAGGCATCTGGTTTGCCCACTCCAAACACGAAGCAGACTGTAAGAACCGCCATTTGCTCTTGATGTCACAAGCGATGAAGGTGCATGTTAACACAATGGGTATAGTATGCAACTGGGGCACACAATAATGGGACTGGGAGTATAGAGGGAGTTGAAACCCACAGCTTTTTTCACTTGTTTCATTTTATTTCGGAAATTGGAAGAACACTCTCACACATAAAAAATGTTAAGACCTCAGGTCAGGTTGTCTGCTGTGGTGACACAGGCCCAGGCCCAGTGTCTTTTGTAATTTATTACCCATTCACCAGAGCACATAGTGCTGAGTTATGTCCTGATCAGTGTGTCCACTAGCCAGGTTTATAGCTTGGCCACTGGAGCCCGATGTCTCTTGTTTCATTCTCAGGGTGGTACCATAGTCTTTTTATTGTTGTCTAGAGACAGCACCAGGATATTGTGTGGGCAATGATTTAGGTATGGTTTAATGAAAGTATAGAAATTATATATAACTGTAATTAAGTTATTAAGGTAATTGGGAAATAACACCTCCAAGAGCTTTTTTTTTTTTATAAACATCACTTTAGATGTGACACACTTTCAGTACTTTGAATACTTTCAGTGTTTTTCTAGGCATGTGTTTAGTCAGCAGGAAAGGGTTAGTGGCTGTGATTACCCATCAGCAGATGGGATGATGAATGAGCTTGCCTCCCTCTCTGTCCTCTTGATTATCAGTATGCATTAAGTGAAAAGACGGATTGTTCACTGAGGTCTGCTGTGCTTTTTTAGCCTCTTGCTCACTGACCTTTTCAGCTCAGATTTTTAGTCTTCTGTCTTTTGTATGTTCTCCAAAACTTAATACATACATTAATATTGATTTATACCACTATATTCATGACTTACCCTATTAGTTTAAAACAATGATAACTTATTGATATAATATTTGTATTGTTTATTATTTTTTTGATATTTTTATTTTTTATTTTACTATGAACTGACGGAGGTTTTTTTTGGGGGGGGGGCGGTGTAAAGATGGCATGTTCCACAGAAATAATAACAGTATGTTGGGTCAGGTTAGGAATGGCAAAAGGGTGAGAAAATATTAAAACAATTGTCTTTTTTTGGCAAACTCTCAGCTTAATTGTTGAAGAAGCTTCAAGAAAGTTGACAGGCACGTATTTAAATGTGCAGAAATGCCTCAGACGCTTTGTCTCTGGCATGTTGCCTTGATATACAGAGAATTCTTCACGCATCATTGATCAGGGAAGCTGATATAAATGGGAGGCATAGGAATAATGTGCACTTAACTATGGGTTTAGGATGATGACTGTAAAAAGCATTTGCAGAAACAAGAAATTCAAGGCTGCCTCACCCTTGTCCGCCTGTCTGTTGAAATCTGAGGTGCTTACTGTACAATGGCTGAAGTCTCTGCATTATTGAGGAGCTTTGGATCATGCCGTCATACTCAGAAGGGTATAACATCCATGCTAAGTTCAAATGAGGTGTTCAGTAGGTTGAGCACAATTAACCTCACTGATATTTTCAATAACATAGTATGCCATCTGGTTTAACTTAACAGGGACATAACACACACAGTTTCTGCCAATCTCATGCTAATTTTGAGTACCTAGCGTAGTATTGCATTCTTCATATCTCCAAATAGTCTTTAGTTTTCCAGGTTTATGAAAGACAGATACAGCTTTACGATTCTCTCCGAAAACAGTCGAGCCCTTGGAGGCATGCTGTGGACGGAGCTAAAGAGTCACGAGCACGCACAGCTTTTGCGCAACGATCGCCTGCAAGCTGTGACATCGACATAAATAAAACAGGAACAAAAACTTTATTGACTCAAATTTTTATTAATTTGTTTATAATACATTCATCACCGAAATGCCGAGAACAAACAAACACACTTCCACAACTGCCCCGGAGAAACAAACTGCATCCACTGTTCCCTTAACGCTGGGTTCTTTGGGAAGCTGAACAAGGTTATCTTTCCCTCACAACCAAAAACACACTTCTTTGGTGGCATTGTTGATTTCGTGGTCTAAAAACAAAATGACAAATCCTTCTCAAGCAAGGACCACAATGGAAATAAGTCTTGTTACTTTATTGTGTTATCCTTGACAAAGAAGTGTAATGCAGATGTGTTGTCACTTTTTATGTCTAATAAAACTCAAACTCAAGTCCCGTGCAGCACTGCCGATGACTTCCGTAACCCGAATGAGGCACGTTGATGGGCTGCTCTTGCTCTCGCTCTGGTTGATATGCGCGTGCTCTTCTGGGAGAAGTACCCATACAAGGAATTCCACCCTTTATGACATCATACAAGGCCATACTCAAAAAAAAACTTTCCGAAACTTATACGAACCCTGAAGGAGGCACAGATATACTCTGTTATACGTCCAACTCGTTTTTTGAAACTTTGGCCATGTTTAGCATGAGAATCCATCTCTTTAACAGTGTAAATAAGTCAGAATGCATGAAATAGCATTAGACCTCCCCTTTAAGTTTTTATCAGCTGGATGGACCATGTTTGTTAGTGCACATTTA
This sequence comes from Sinocyclocheilus rhinocerous, assembly GCF_001515625.1. NCBI lineage: Eukaryota > Metazoa > Chordata > Actinopteri > Cypriniformes > Cyprinidae > Sinocyclocheilus > Sinocyclocheilus rhinocerous. The sequence goes on from NW_015647035.1 coordinate 2,291,035, forward strand.
TGATATCTTCCAGCCTGTGAACATACACCTGTGCCTCTGCCAAAGTAAACTGATTTGTTGGAGGTTTATGCAATGTAGACTACATCTCTCAGATCTCAGCTCATTAGCCGTGACATGGCATCGTGCTGGAATCTTTTATCCCGAGGTCAACACCCTGTGATTCTCATGCATTGAAAGCTGCCCTCTTGGTTAACAAGGCACCAGAGGTCATTGCTCCCTAGTGCTTTTTTCAAAGATGTCATTGCTGACCACAACACTTCCAGGTGTGCACCGTAAACAGAGGAAGCACAGTTCAGCCAACATGTGTTTGCAAAAGAACAAAAGCTTTCTTATTTCCATGAAAGCCTATCTTTCTTTCACTTGGGGAAAACCTAATAAAAGCAAGAAAGAAATTTGCTTACGCATGAAAAACTTGTAAAAGTGGCATATGGTATCACCACAAGCAGAGAATGCAGGATAAACATGTGGGATATTTTTATTTATTTATTTATTTATTTTTATAGATACATAGAGACCTATGGTAATTTTGGGCTTTATTTAATTTAACTTTCATCACAGCCAGAAATTCCAGGATAAACATGTCAGGTATGTTTATTTATTTAAAAGCTTTTTTAAAAAAAAAGCGAATTAACTAATCCATGTGGTCAGAATAAAAGAGAGTCATATGTCGTGTACATGCCCAGTTTTGGAAGATAAAGTTGGAGCTGGATCAGGTTTCTAAGAAAGCAACCAATGGAATGTTTTCCAAGATAACCAAACACCCAAACCAAAGTCTGCCACGAGCAGCCATGTGTATTTGTTTCAGACTTCTTCATTTTTCACCCATTGAAATTGTGTATCCTTTATCCGTCAGTGTAGTTAAACAACCCTGACAGGACGCTCTTGTCCTAAACCTCTCTCTCTCACAGAGCTCTTCAATGTCCTTCTTTCTGCTGAGGCTAATTTCACATTTAAAAAAATGCATCTCTTCCTGTGACTTCCATTATCTCAACATCCAAAAACTCAAGATGTCCATCCAAATGCTGTCCAAACACCGCACATAAGACTTCTCATTTTCATCTCGAGAACTCACTGTTTATTTTGAACACATGTGTGTTGACGTGTATATGTCCCTGTCTGTGGGTTTTTTGTGCATGAGTGGTCCGGACATATTTCGTCATGTGTCCTTGAATATAGCTGAAATGGATTTCCCTTATCCGTCCTGATAGGAAGGCATCATCTTATATATTTGATAACTTGACCTTTTTTTAAAGAATGTTAGTGCTTGCAGCATCCTTTTTCCATTACACAGGAAGTGAATTCTTGATGAAATCTGAGCTGGATTACATATTTATGTAGTTCACAGCCAGGTGGAGATCTAGGCCAGTACAAACAAATGAAAAGATTCTCCTGCTCTCCTACTGTTAAGCATTGCAGCTAATGTGTGTGAGGAGGACAGGTCTTCCCTCATATGGCCATTCCTCTCATTAAATAATGCATTTCCTTTCCAAAAAATGATGTAAATGATGTATTCTCGAGTAGACCTGACCTGACTAATCCATTTCCATGCTCCTCTTAACTTAAATCAAGATATTGTAACAAAGCTTTTGGCTTTAAAGCGGTTTGCAGCTTAGATTAAGCTTCACTATATGTGCAGCAGGGCCTCCAAATGTAAAGTTAACAAACCCAAAATCTGATGTAGCTCAGCCACGGTCAGAGGAAATGTTCTCATCTGGTGGAAATTACCAACATGGAACTTGATTAGTGGTGTAAGAATGTTGTAAACTGTGGCTCCTTTAACTTCTAGAAATAAAACTATGACAAAATACATTATCTCTTCAAGATAATTATGAAAATGAATCCTGGACATTCCTTGAGGAATAAGGAAGAGTTTATAGTAGACACAAACCATCAGGATAACTCGTTTGGCAGTAGATTTAGCATTTAATTTGACTTGATTATGTATTATATAATATTATGTGTTTATACTTCATTATGAATTTGATTTAATCACAAATGTGCATGCTTTTGAGGGAATATTCACTACTGTTTAAAAGTTTGTGGTCATTTTTTTTTCTTAATGTTTTTGAAATAAATCACTTAAGCTCACCAAGGTTGCAATTGTTTAGTCAAAAATACAGTAATATTGTGAAATATTATTACAATTTAAAATGACTGTTTTCTATTGATATATATTTTAAAATGTAATTTATTCCTTTAATGACAAAGCTGAATTTTTAACAGTGATTAATCCAGTCTGAAGTGTCACTTGATCCTTCAGAAATAATTCTAATATCCTGATTTGGAGCTCAAGAAACATTTATTATTATTATTTTCAATGTTAAAAAGAGTTGCTTAATATTTTTGTGGAAACCATGTTACATTTTTTTCTAGATTCTCTGATGAATAGAAAGTTCAAAAGCACAGCATTCATTTGAAATATAAATCTTATTTAACATTATAAATGTCTTTACTGCCACTTTCGATCAATTTAATGCATCGTTGCTCAGTAAAACTGTTCAGTTCTTTAAAAAATCGTACTGACCTCTAAACTTTTCAATGGTAGTGTAGACATTGTTATTCCAATCATAGACTAAAGGTCTAAGAACATTTACTTTTCCTGTGGCAGGTAACATGGCCTATTTGCATCAACTTCAAAAGGGTCCCTAGTCTTTTGCATTGAAACTTGAGAGATGTTACCAATTGGTAATGACCTCCTTTCAGGAGACCTGATACAACATGTACAAAGCATTATTCCCTCCAATACAGGACAGCAAGCTGGTGGGACTTTCAGAACATGTTTATATGAGGGTCTTTGTGACTCCTCACATAGTCAAAATATTGGTTTAGTCACTCATTTTCGCTGTACTTTGTGAGTTTGTCAGTGTCAATCACTGAAATGGCTGTATGATGATAAAGTAGCTACAATCACTTTACCAGCATACATGTGGAGACATATTTCATCAGCATGGTTATCAGCATGAAGCAGTTTCTTCTGTTAATGAGTACATGAGTCCACAGAAGAATGTCAACATTGTAAAATGGCTTTTTAATCAGTCTAACAAATCAGCAAGAGTTCATCCATCATGCCTGTGTGGGTGGATTGGTAGAACTTTTTAGGATTAGAAATTTAGAAGAAATTTTTCCCTTAGACATGGTTAACATTTAAGACAGGTGTTTCATTTCAAAACTACACCAGACACATTCTGTAAGAGGTGTGTTAACTATTAAGAATGTTTGTGAGTGGCTAAAAGGGATAAATGTCTAGGGCCTCTTTGGATTTATGGGCCTTTTTACTTGTGACATGGCAGGCAAAGCATTGTAAAACCTTCATAGTAAAAGGTGTGACCAGGAACCCTATACTTCTACTAATGACAGCACAAAAACATTTTCATTAGTCCACCAACAACATGCGAAACTGAAAAAGCAAAGGCTGAAATGAATGTGTGCATGGACGAGAACACAAATACTGTACTGAAAAGTGGACTGAAGGACTGAAGCTATTCCAAAACAACATATGACTCTGCTCACTTCATTGTTTTTCGTCTTAATAGAGCGTCCCAGCATTAGGGCCAGTGACTAGCATGACCTGAAGGGAGGTCTAAAGGCATGAACGCTTACTAGGATTAATGTTTCAGTTCTCAGCAGAAGAACTCAAGGGGAACTGAACCATCTCCAAAGAGGCTTTAACTGTTATGTGTCTGAGGCATAAGGGCCTTTCACACCGCTTTAGTTCCAGAACTAAATGTACAGTACTAAAGTACTGGGACGATTTTGCGCGAACGATTTCCCAGTACCATTTAAAGGGTTGCATTCGCCCATCGATCTGTTTTTGCATGTCTTTGACCTCTGTGTGAAAATGTAATCATGCATGCATAATTTTTTGGCTGTAAAAGAGTTGAAGTGATGTTATGATAGAGAGGATCGTGTTTCAGGTTGTTGTGGTGCGTTTTAAAGGATTCTAGGAGGTTGGGGCTTGGTCTTTTAAAGTACCTCATAACTTTCAGGTGGCTGTGTGGGGCATGTCTGGAGATCTGAAAGACAATGTGGTGCGTGGATGTGCATGTTTCTCTTTGCAAATTGCTTTTAAAAGTCAAAGTTTCAATGTGAAAAATCAAACATATACTCATTTACATTGAGTAGTCTACTAAAGTCAAAGTGTGCTTGAAGTTTTTACCATCCGCTCTCTCCAGTTTACTTGAACCATGAACTTGACTGTCTTAAAAAATGCCATTTTATGAGATTGTAGACCTCTTGACTTTCTAAGGTGATTCAAGCATTTTTATTGCTGAGTAAAGGCCACAAAACGGTTTCCACCATACGTTACCCATTTCTTGGGCTGTTTAACCACAGATAACCCCTATATAATGCAGGACTTTCTTTAGTGTTGAGATGGTTTTGTAAAAGGCATGTTTGTATAGTAAACTTAGAAAAAAATAGAATTAATAGGATTAATTTGGCAATTGAGCACTTTTATTGTATGGCACCTAAAAAAGCATGTGATTTCAGCCACCCATGAAGCACAGAATTCCTCAGAGGCAGGAAGTTGCCTATAGGGAGTTTAACAACTTGTGTGGCATTATCAAGTTACCTTTAATTCACTTTTTCCCCCACCTTCTTTCACTTCAGTCCACTGTGTATTTTTGTTGTTTCATCCACTTAAGGTGGTTCAGAGAGGATAATGTAAGTAATGGTTACAGCTGTGACAAGGAATGAACCTTACCACATTCAAATCTTGTATTTATTAGTACAAGCACATGGGCACTGAAGAGCACCTTATATGTGGTGTTTATGTGTGTTGCTTGAATCAACAGAGCACTTGCATGTTAATTACCTCTGTGGTTTCGTTCTGTGAAGTTTGACGCCCACAGCTGACCAGGTTGTTTTTAACAGAATCTCGAACAGTAATTAAATTGTTTTGGTTAACCTGTCTGCTGCTTGACATAGCCTTAATTGAAAAGGAACACTCCCCCCCCCCCCTTTTTGTATGTAAAATTTGGAAATAAAAATATAAAAATGCAATTATTGGTATTTTACTAAAAGAGTTTATAAATAGTTATAAACAGTTTATAATCAGTCCCAACAAACTTACCAAATTTCACTCTTAACATTTGAAGTTTATTATCAAAACCATTTATAGTCATATGAGATGGATTATATAGGTTTTCCCACTGCACTATATTAAACAATAATACAGTATTATTAAATAATAAGGGATGAAGATATTTCAGTATTGTGGGTCTTGTACACAGATCACATGACTGTAGAAATGTTCATTTCTAAAAAATATTTAATAATATATTTTTTATTTTACATTATGTCTTGTTTTCCATATTTTATTTCTAATTTATGATAGTTTTTATTTACTATTTATTTTTGCGTGGTCTAGTGATCTCATGACTTTGTTTGTCATTTCAGTATCATGAAAGTGGCCTGCTATGACCTGAGTTTATGAGCGGCGAGAGCTGTAGGGTAATGTGATAAAGACAAAATGGGTGTTTGAGTAGCCATGCACAAGACATTCACATGTGATTTTCAAATCTTGTTTACTCAACTTAATTTATGTTTAAATGTCAGCCACTGGTTCTTTTTTATATTCATTTGTAATTTGTCAATTAAAAGACTTGTCCCACTCCATTTCTACTTCTTCCTTGCTGCTGTTTGCAGTGTGACATGGCTGCCATGGTATCTGGTGAGGTATTCCTGTGACAAAAGTCGTAATGTTGTCAGAACAGCTTCATGATACAATGAGCCCAGAGGGTTTCCCTGGAGAGAGGAATTAAGGGTACATGTGTCCTTAGTAACAACCACATGCCCACGTCAGCTCAATTGAATCTGGAACTCTCCATTTTTGTGCAAAACATTTACCGCTTTCTCTCTGAAAAGACTATTTGAACACACTTACTCCTAAGAAGTTGTTTATTGTAAAATTCAAGAAGTTTTCTAGCACTGTTTCTGCAGTTAAAGCATCTAAACAATTATATACATCTCAAGGACAACCTGAGGATGTACTGTTCCTACATTTACACCACTTTCCTGAAAATAAAAGAAGACAAGGATGGATTTATCAAGTGCATGCATCAGTTTTTCCCTTTTTTTACACCTCTCAAACTACATGTGGTCAGAGACCTTAGACAGGATGTTTCCTGTTTGAGACCCTAGACGGGATGTTTTTCCCATGGAAAACAGTGTCAAAAGTGGAAAACGATGTTTCAGCTTACTATTATCTCTGGGCACTCCTACAACAAAGGAGAATGGATTAGTTGCTAAGCACGCAGATAGTCAGATATTTAATGGGAACTAGCAAATGAATGAAGTTAAAAGTGCAGGTCATGAATATGACTATGCTGACTATGCCTCTTTCATTTAGTTTTGCATATATAATAAACCTAGTAATATAGTAAAAAGTATATTTTATGTTTTACAAACATGTGATTTTGATTTGATTTATTTTTTAAATTGTGTAAATAGGAATCCTATAGCCACCAGACACTGGTAATAAGTGGTCCAAGTATGTGAGGGTCACAAATGTTTCAATTAGTGCCTGCAGAAAGCAAAAAGAAGCACACATAAAAAGGCCTCCGGCGGTAGGTAG
>NW_015647035.1:2297971-2325970 GCF_001515625.1 Sinocyclocheilus rhinocerous
AAAAATTTTATATATATATATATATATATATATATATATAAATACACATATGAAGGATTGAACATTCACTCACTCACTGTATGTGATATTTTCTCACCTATACGTTCTTACTACATTAAATGTGTTATGACAAAATATGATAAGCTGTATGTATATGAATCAACCAACAACATTTCCAGGTTTGAGTGAGTTTGGCCCTTTAGTTACTGATGAACTCTATGGTGGGAGTGAGTTTTACCTGGGCTTTGATTAATTAATCAACAATAGAATGGAAAGTCAGTGCTGGCAAGTGTCCAACATTTAATGTAGTCATCCCTAGTTAATAATCAAGCCTTTAGCTCCATCCGTGATCACAGATAAGTGAAGATACCTCTTTTTTTAGTGGTTAAAACAGAAAAGTTTGAAAATGTATTAGATGTGGATAATGCAATAAACAGCTTTGACATGAATACTTGACCACTTATATGTTGTTTGTTCCACAATATTTCCACAATCAGTAAGTATTAATGTCGTATCGATACTTGCCTACTTGTAGACGCAATGTAGACACTTTATTTGAATGTAAATGTTTAGAATTGTTTTGTGTGGTAAAATACTTTTTTTTAAATGACACTGACTTCAACTGACCATGTTCTATATAATGTTTTCACAGGTGACCTGTCCCCTGTGCAGATGTCACCAATTTCCCAGTCACAGTTCATTCCACTGTCTGAAATACTGTGCTCTGTCATATCAGACATGAATGCTACCCATGTGGTTGTAAATCAGGAAGCATTGATCAATCACATGATGAAAGCACATCCAGGTAACACATTATTACGCTGTGTTTCACTTTACTGTGCTTACCTGTACACTACCTTATTACACTTTTATTTGAATTCATATTCATTATGAAACAGCTATATTCACACCAATAATATTTGTTTCAGGAATGACTATTCCCACTCAAGACGTCCTGTACAGTGCTCTGGGAGCTCTTATTAAGGAGAGGAAGATCTATCACACTGGCGAGGGCTACTTTGTAGTCACCCCTCAAACATACTTCATCACCAACAACATGGTGAAAGAGAGGAATTGGTGGAGTGCTGGCGACAATGACCTGCCATCACCTCCTCCCATCACGTACCTGGTGAGCAACGAGAGCTGCATGGACACCTCTACTGAGGTTACTGTCATGGCCCACTGTAAGTCCTGCAGCTGCTTCACCATTCCGTCCATTGTACCTCCATCTGCCCAAGACCATCAATCCATCAGCATCAGTGAGTGCACTGGAAAAAGCCTCAAGTGGCCCAAAGAACACAAACCTTCCATTCAGCACCAGTCCACATCTACCGCAGCAGACTACCAGGCCAGTGAGATAAGCAAATCCACCAACAAAAGCCGCAAGGACAAAGAGAAAGCTGGCCGCAAATTTGGGCTTAACCTCTTCCGACGAAACACAGGGAAGAAGGAGAACAAGCTGAAGAGAGAATATGCCACATTCTCTGGACAATTCCCACCGGAGGAATGGCCTGTCAGGGATGAGGATGACTTGAACAACCTCCCCAGAGATCTAGAACATGCCATCATCAAACGGATCAACCCAGATCTGACTGTGGACAATCTAGTAAAACACACGGTTCTTATGAAGAAGCTTGAGGAGAAAGCTGAGAGAACAATGGAGAAAGCTGTGGACAAGGGCATTTCCACTGAAACTCTTCTATCTAAGCAGAGGCATCATACCTCCAAGTCCGTGGGGAAGAAATCAGCTCCTAGAGCTACTTGCAGCAGGAGAAGAGGACCTTCATCCAAAGAGAAACAAAGGGCAAAGAGTAAAACCTTGCAATGTGCTGAAGATTTAGAGGCAGATGATGAAATTCTTCCACACCTCAGAGCAGAGTTTGCTTTGGATGAACCTGACAATCAGGAAGAAAGTACCATTCTGAATCCGAAATGTGTCTACAAGAAACGGATAGACAACCCATTTCTGGGAATGCCAGGAAGAGACGTGGAAACAAACATCAACCATAAAGAACAAAGGAGGAGAGAAGCCAAGATTCCAACTTCCGGACGCCGGGAAAGACCAGGTCACAGGTCAAAGTCCTGGGATCCTCACCGGGCTAAAGCAATTGCTGACAGTGTGGAGAAATCTCACACACTGAAGGATGCACCCTGTGAACAGCTCCATGAAAGTGCACCGACTGTAGACTCCACCTTGGATGTTCAAACGATTCAAGAGCTTTGTGGAGTTTATAGCTCTGCGTACCCTGAGAGCAGCACATTAAGGATAGAGGACAAAATTAGGCTGAGAGAGAATAAAGTCCGAAGCAGGGAGTTCAGGAATGGCAGAGTAAGAGAAATTAAACGTCAGGATGGAGACTTAAGACATGTTCATGACCAAAAGAACATTGTAGATCATGCTACACATTGTGATACAACAGAAGTACCCCTCTCGTGGCCTAAACCTACAATTCAACATAGACTTTCCCTACATCTACTGAACAGTAAAGAAGAGTCTCATCACCGTCCTGATCTGTTGTGCTCACACCAGCAAGTTGGCAATAGTACTAGCCATCAGCTCTCAGATGGTCAAACATTGGACAGAAACACAAGCCAGACGGAGAGTGAAGTGTATACAGATGATGAATATCGCATCTATCAAAAGGCAGTGGAGGATAAGGATGGTTGTAGCTCTGTCTGCCTGAATGAGGAATGCGCTCTTGACTGTGAGATATCACAGACCGTCACAGCTCATTGCAGTGAGCCTGTTTGTGCAGATGGTGGCTGGGATGGACATTTCGTTGAGGAACATACTCATCACAAACCCACCAGAACCACATACAGGTCGCATGAATACAGGTGGCAGCTTTCTGATCACCAGATCCTTCAGAAAGGTGCTAGCCCCAAACAAGAAGTGCAGGGTCTGAGGAAAAGACTACAAGAATCCAGTTTGGGAGATGATGAACAAAACGAAGCCCTGGAAAGCAGTATTTTTGATTACTGTCAGGCAAGCGAAGTGGAGTCCGATTCTGATACCATACATAAATCTGCAGATGAAGCAGAAGCTGGCAAATCTAACCACTGGATCTGTCACCCAGAATTAAAAGACTGCCATCAGAGAACAAATGAGGATACTGGTAACGTCAGTGCAAGCCTAAATGACCCTAGAGGAGCCTGTGCAGGAGAAACCACAGAGAGTCAGAGTTACACCGCTGATAGCGGGATTGACTCTCCAAGGTTAGTCTGAGGTCATTCATCTGAGATATGCATTTGATCCATAAATGTAGTCACTTAATGTTGCTACAATTGAAAGATCTACGTAAATATTCGTACTGCAATCAAATTCAAGCACTAAGTACAGCTCAAGGGTTCATGGTTGCCAGTATTTAAACACTTACCATTTACTAATATTTGGAGATACATATCTGAAAGTTTTACAGTTGATTTCATCCAAGATTAAAAATTGTGCTATTTCATTGATTATTTGCAGGACACATATGAGTGTAGCTTGCAGTGACTCAGCAATACTTAAAGGACTGAAGCATTGTGGTTTCCTGCAGAACCTTGAAAAGCTCCACTCCAATGGCATTCACCCTCAGAGTTCATTACTCAAACTTACACCTGTTATGAATGTTTAAGGAAATTAAAATGTAGCTCAGCATCTGAGTTTAGTTATATCATGTAAAAAATGTATATAATTCCACAAATGTAAATATACTGCCCCACCCCTCATGAAAAACAAACAAACTAAGAACTGAATATAGGTAGTGTGTTTATATACTTAATTCATTACAGTTTTACATTTGAACTGATTGTTTTTTTCCTGACATCTTTTTGTACATGGATCCTTTGTTGTTCAGAGAGAAAGTCTGAACATTACGAGGAATAAACCTCTATTATCTATGTACAAATGGTAGGTAATTTGCAGAAATAAAAAGTGTTGATAAATGGTGTCATTCTCTTTGCTTTTATTTCTTGTTGTTAGATATACAGCACAATATTCGGAGATGTCAAAACTTAATTATATTTTACAGGGGAACAGACAGACAGTCTTGTGACAACATCTGAATAAATCTGTTAGCAATAGAAATAAGAGCATGTGTACTATAGGCATATGTTTTTGTATTGACATGAAAAATAACATTCCCCAACTACTTCATTTAATGTATATTCTAAATCAAGCAATGTTTAAGAATACATTTTAATCTTACTATGTAACTCATACCACTCAAAGCATATAGGCTACTGCAGTGTGTAAACTGAATATGATAATCTCAAATAAACTGAGGTGTGCCTGAATCACACATACAGTTATTTAAGTCTACAAACCTCACATTAGCTTGAAATTATTAATCTGTACCGCTACGAATGAAGATATTCTTAACTTTACCGCTGCCATTCATGGTCATGAAAAATTCACGATTGGCCTGCAGTTAATCCAACATTCAAACTGACAAAGGCAAGTAGAGGTAGCCATAGCTGTTGTAAGATGTGTGAAACACAGACACATTATATGGCACTGAAAAGAAAACTCACGGGGCATGCTCCCATCTATTTTAGATTCATTAAGCCACACACAATTTGATTCCAGCACCTTTAACCAGAGGGCTGAGGTGAGAGGCTCTACAGGTTCAGGCAGGAGCTCAGCAGATGGGGTTTCTGAATGACAGGTATTGAATGATGGCTGACTGTGTCATGTTTCATTCAGCCTCACTGGCAGAGAACAAAGGCCTGTGTTCCTGTGTTCATAAAAGACAGCACAGGCATACTGTAAACACTGTAATTTCCGAGGTCAGTGACATTAAATCTGCATAATGAAGCCAGGTTCTTGGCACTCTAGAGTTTTAAATTGACAAATAACTTAAAGCTATAGTTTTAAAGCAAGATCTTGTATTTTTCTTTTTCTTTCAAAACATACGAACACTGTATTTGTCTTTACCCTTTCCCTCAGAAATTGTCAACAAGCAAATGTTTTAAGGGAAAGGGCGCACCCTAGTGCTCCCTGATCACAGTGGGAACACAGTCCGTTTTGAGGAAGCCATGTTTTCTCAGGATGGCCACAGCATAGTCACACATCCTTTTAATATTATGATTAACGTTTACTCCTCCTTCACAAGATATGTCAGGCTTGTCGCCAGGACATCCTGATAATATTTTCAGCATGACAAGATCAATTTTTCCCCCCTGACAGATGAGCTATGATAATGACCCATAAAATTTAAAAGATCACAGTTTGAACTACTGATAGATCATTTTGAGCAGGTAGATCAAATCAAGAACTCTGACATCTATGGCTCACCTGTGCTCGCACACTGCTGGCAAGCTTTCATTTCTTTTGGGCTGGTTACTTGTAGTTTATTATTAGGTGAGTTCAGGAATAATGTATTGCCGTTTTGGTTTAATAAGGTTCAATTCATAACATTAGTTAATGCATTAGATATAAACGAACAATTATCATTTTATCATAACATCTAGATTCATGTATTATTATGTCAGTTCATAATACATTCATGTTAGTTTACGCAGTTTGAAATGTTTCAATGTATTAGTGAATGTAGAAATTAACATTACCCATGTTTAATAAAAGCTATAAAGGTATTGTTCATTGTTAGCCCATGGTATCTCATGCAATAACAAATTGAACCCTACTGTAAAGTGTTACCCTGTTTTTCATTTTTTATATATATATATATATATATATATACAGTGGGTACGGAAAGTATTCAGACCCCCGTAAATTTTTCTCTCTTTTTTATATTGCAGCCATTTGCTAAAATCATTTAAGTTAATTTTTTTTCCTCATTAATGTACACACAGCACCCCATATTGACAGAAAAACACAGAATTGTTGACATCTTTGCAGATTTATTAAAAAAGAAAAACTGAAATATCACATGGTCCTAAGTATTCAGACCCTTTGCTCAGTATTTAGTAGAACCACCCTTTTGATCTAATATGGGGTGCTGTGTGTACATTAATGAGGAAAAAAAATTAACTTAAATGATTTTAGCAAATGGCTGCAATATAACAAAGAGTGAAAAATTTAAGGGGGTCTGAATACTTTCCGTACCCACTGTATATAATTTAGTTGGGTCTGAAGACGAATGTTCCTTCTGCCAGGACGACAGGGGGTGGTCGAGCGCTTGTTTCTTCAACGCTTTGTTTTTTTTTTGTGCTCATGCGCTCCAACATAGTTGGCGCCAGATGATCCGCAGCGCCATCCCGCTACGTACGTACGGAGGGAGAGAGCGAGAGAAAGAGTGACCGAGTGCAAACCGCAACCAGGCAGTACAGACGCAACGGAACGAAGATCTTCAGGTTGTAGACTACGCCGCGACGACCAGCAGCGCATCTCGCGAAAGAGCCATTAAAGGGCCAAGAGGTCGGAAGTGTTTACAAAAATACGTTAATATATGAACGCTTAATGTGTATGTGCGTCAGGGTTTTTAGATTACCTTTGCTAGTTAACTTAGCTGGCTAACTAGCGTGCTATATTTGATACAGTGTTCTTATTTAATTTGCGTTATGTCATTGGTTGTGGCATATGCTGTATTTTGATGCATTTTATGAGCTCACGGTGATTTGTGGCGCTCGGTCCGCGCTACCGATGGATTGTGGACGTCACGGAGTTCGGAGGTGTTTTGTAGCAATGGCGGCGGAGGCAGCTAGTGTTCCGCTAGCGAGGCAGCTTAGCAAGAAAACAGGCCATGTTTGTTTCACGCAGCTAAAAATGGGCTAGGACTATAGCACGATAAGCACAGCTTATAGCAGCGCCATGCAGATGATTTGGATGATTACAGAATAACGTATAGCCACAGAAGACGTTGAGAGCATGTTATATTGCTTTTAATTCGACGCCACGAAACAAAAACGCGTTATGTAAGAAGGGGGGCGCCTTTCCCGGGCTTTCGCGAATAGCTTACATCTGTGATTAGCCATTATCTCGAGCTGTTTGCCTTGTTTATACCTTGATATCTTGACCTTTTAGAGCTACGACAGCACAGCTTCCCAGCGAGCAATAAAAGTAGTCAACTAACATGACCTAGTTTATTTGCATTTGTTCACGTCGTGTGCTGCCTCTGCGTGCTTTTATGAGGGGCGGAAGCTAGTCGCGGCGGCCATTTTACAGCTAGTTAGCTGTTCCAACCTCTGGCGCACAAGATGCCCACCGTTAAACGCCTTGTATTTTCTCGAAGCTGTAGAATCAGTCTCTCCGTGACTTTAACGCAACTAAGACGTATATGTATGACTGAGAAATGATAAGTAAACTTAAGAATTCAAGGCGGCCTGTCACCTTTTCAATTCAGTATTTTAAGATCTAGCTATAGTGCTAGTTAGCTGATAATACATGCTCAAGGAAGCTAACTAGCAGCTATTTAGCCAGCTAACCTAGCCAGCAGTGGCAAACCAGCTGTGTGGAAGTTGAGAGTTGAAAACATGGGTTTTAGTTGATTCTAAATTGATGGCATGTTTAAAGGGTTTCATTGTTGTTTGATGTTGTTCATTTGGCTTGAGAAATTTAAATGTCTGATCAGTAGATTCATATATACCTACCCTGTCAAGTTAGCCAAATATAAACTGTCTATAGGCTAACCTTAGCCAATTTGTAGCCAGAGGTCTTTCTGCTAACTAGCTTATGATTGTTTCTAGATCAGCCTGATTTTGTTTACAATTTTTAACCATAAAATGTTTTTGCAAGCAGTGGTGTATAGCCCAGGTCATAGTTCTGTTTGTCTATGCAGCCCTCTTTTCTACCTTAAAAGGATATTGATTGTTGTATTTATGCTTATTCTATGGCCTCATAACTTTTTTTTGTAGGTTTCAAGTTTGTCTAAACTTATAATTTGCCTATTGTTCATTATGTTGAAGCTGTGTGTTTCTTTGTTACATGAATAGCAGAAATTCATTTATTGTAATGCTTATTTACTTATTGCTTATGCGTATTTACTTCATTTATTGTAAATGTATTCATGTTCATGTATTTACTAAAAAGTAAGATCACGACTTCATTTTCTGCATGTTTTTTCATGATTTTACTTTTTCTCAGGCGGTAAAATCAATATAAAAGTTAAATGTTTTCAGCTGAAGTATTTCATTATGATTATGCAGATGAGTTTAAATGTTTGCTGTCTTCCAACAGGCAGGACTGATCCTGACTCAAGAACTGACTGAGCCTGTGACGGGCAACCCTTCAAGTTTCTTTGCGGGAAAGCGGGGCTCGTAGAGCAACGCTAAGTTTCACTTAACCGGGAAGACGGAAGTCGTCAGGCTGGAGTGCGTACTGATGGCTGAGTCAGAGACTGACTGTGACACACCAGGTCTCGATACGTTGGGATCGGAGTGTGTCATTGCCCATACGCAAGTTGGGGACTTGCATTATGGAGCGGAAACTGAGATTATGACTCAGGAGGACAAAAGACTTGACCTAGAGGCTATTCATGGTGATTTAGGGGCAGTGACCTGTGTGGATGTGGTAACGGAGACAGACCATGACTACATTAAATCTGAAATACACCACGATCATCATCAGTACTTCAGCAGTGCAGAAATCAAAGGCAATGAGCATTTGCTCGGTGAGGTGCTGTTGAAGACGGAGATAGGTGGTGGAGAACATATCGTAAAGGTGGAGTCTGATCACGGAGGGGAGCTTACAGTGGAGTCAGAGAATGGCGTTATCATCCATGAAGCCCATGGCCTGCAATGCAGTGAGTGTGGTGAGATTTTTGGCTGTATGTCTGATCTGCACGAACACTTTGAAATCCACAAAGCCACTCATCCCTACATTTGCGTCCACTGTGGTGAGAGCTTCGCTGTTGAAGCCAGCCTAAGAAGTCACATGAGGATTCACATGAAAGAGAAAAGTTATACCACTGGTCTTGAGATGGTTGGTAAAGGAGTCATTGATGCGTTCAACTTGAAACCCCACCAGATGATGCACTCTCCTGAAAAACCACACAGATGTTCAGAGTGTGGCAAAAGCTTCGCTGCTGCCATCACTCTCCGGGAACACATGAAAATGCATTCGGATGACAAACCCTACAAATGCACCCAATGTCGAAAAAGCTTTGTGCGCAGACGTCATTTGAAAAAACATCAAGAGCTGCATGCCCACGACAAGCCTTTTACCTGTCTTCAGTGTGGAAAAGGCTTTATGACGGCTTCCAATCTCAAGCAGCACCAGAAGACTCATGCTGGTGAAAAGCCGCACAGATGCACCCAGTGTGGAAAGTGTTTTGCAGCAGCAGCCACGTTGAGAGAGCATCAGAGAATCCACTCAGGGGAGAAGCCCTACAAGTGCACCCAGTGTCGGAAGAGCTTTGTCAGGAAACGGCACCTCAAGAAGCATCAGCTGGTCCATCAGGGTGGAAAGCCCTACCGCTGCTCTCAGTGCGACAAGGGTTTCAACCATTCTTCTTCCTTGTCACGATTTTTCTCTCCCACAAGTGGTGTGCTACCATTCATTTCATGATTCAGGCCAGCTTGTAATGTTAAAGGGTTTGGCAAAAGATGCAAGAAAATCCATAAAGTCGGCGTGGACCTGCTCTGAGGGAACTTGTAAAATCAAATCCTTTGGCTTTTTAAGAGCAATGAATTTCAATTTGGTATGATTGACACTGAAATCCCCTGTGTAATGTTCACATGACTAGATGCATACATGTCATTCTGGAACATGGTGTGCGATTAAAACCGTTTACAGTTCTGTGTATGGAGAAAGTCTTTTACAAACTGATGTATTTTTTTAATAAGGTTTGGGTAATTGAAAGGGAAATGAAAGGAATACTGTTTTTATGGGAGTGAACGTTGTATCAGAACTACTTTCTTTTTCATTGGATAACAATTGTGCTTCATCACGTAGCATAGGTTTATTCATTGTGTTAGTTAGGTGCCTTATTGCATGCCATGTAGAAATATATGCCGAGCTGTAATAGGAAAAAAAAAAAGTTTTTGCTCCTGCTCCCTTTTTGTTTCTTTACGTACTAATCAATGTTTTAATTTGACTTCTGACTTTTTTTTTTGCTTCTCTGTACATGAATGTTTACACTGTTACTTCTGTCTTTTAATTTACTTGTCTGTCAACAAGCCTCTTTGTAGAATAGAGGTTAAAGAAAGTTACATTGCCATTGATCCATATGTTGATTGCCCTCTATAGCGGTCAATTCTTGTCCTATTTGTCCATTCCCCCATCGTTGAGTGGCTTACATATATGGATAAATAAAGGTTGTTGACTATCAACAGGTTCATAGTGTTTTTATAGTACCTGTCTGCTTTCATCAAGGTTTGCTGTATAAAGTGTATTTAACATTGTTTAAATGGTATTTATCCTGTCATCGAGGAAAATACATTATTGGTGACTTAATATTTAACATTTAATTTGTAGGATTGTTGTTAAAATCTGAAGGTCAGATCATACTAAAAGAGTCATTATTGGTAAGGTTATCCTGGTAGCAAAGTAAACGGGAAATGCAAGTTTCTGACTGAAGTGACCTTGTGTTATATGTGTGTGCAGGGCCACCTGCTGGTATGTTCATCATCCTTCTGTGTGCCTTGCTTTTAGGTTTAAATATGTTTTGTTTCCAGTGATTGAGATTACATGTGTAGATATTTTCTTAACAGGTATAGTGCATTTGCTTTTTACATTAAGGCCGGTAGATTATTTATCAATCAAAGTCCTGAGCAGTCAGTTAAACGTTTCCTGTGTTGTTGGTGATCATGGTTACTGGAGATTTAGTAATGTAAATGTCCGTTTCAACAATTCATGATTTATTGTGAATCGCAGAGGTAATTTTCTTTATGAAACTTTTATTTAAAGTCTTTTGAAATGTTTTTGGAAATGAATTGCTTATTCAAGATCACTTCTCTTTATGTATTTTCAGCCAAAATTCCTCATTGTTTAAAACCATGGCATTAGTTCCTCATATTCAATGACCTCAAACTAGTCTGGCTTATTTTATGAGAGGTTGAGAAAATCTTGATGAGAAGAGTAAAGATGAATTCCTTCACTATTAGTTCTTTCATTATATTTTTTTCTATTGGGGCTGGAGAATCATGTACTAAAGTAAGTTTTCTGAATTTAAATATTTTCCTTATTTTTGTGTGTGTGAAATTTGAGTTTTTTTATTTAAATTTTTTTTTTTAACTGAAGGTTACTGACAGTCAGCACTACTCGTGCATGGGAAGAAACCTCAGCTGTATACCACCCAGTATTCCTTCCTCCATTCAAACTCTGGATTTCAGTTTTAATGTTCTGAAACACTTGCAGAAGACTGTTTTCCCAGTTTTGTCTTTTCTACGAGTCCTTGATCTATCAAAGTAAGCAATACTGTTATCATCTAAATATGTTGTGTAATGTGTTGCTCTATAAATTATATTAAATGTATATTTGTTTTCAGATGCCAAATCGAGCACATTGAAAATGATACTTTCTACAATGTGAAGAATTTGGCTACTTTGATTCTCACTGGAAACCCTATTACATACTTTGGACCTGGATGCTTGAATTCTTTACATAATCTACAAAGACTAGTTCTTGTGGATGCGGGTCTCTCATCCTTACAGCTTCAAATGAATAACCTAACCAAGCTGCAGGAGCTTAGAGTCGGGACAAATAACATCCAGTCTATGTCTCTCCCTTCATTCATGAGCAACTTAAAGGACTTCAGTTTACTTGATCTACATGCAAATAATATATCCATCATCAAAACTGATCACACTGCTGTGTTGCGAGAGATCGGCAGAAACATGACTTTGATTCTCTCTTGGAATCCCTTATTATATATTGAACCAGGAGCTTTCAAAGGCATTTATCTCGGAGAATTGGACATCCGATCTGTCTTTATTTCATGTGCTGCTCAGAAAGTTGGTCTTGAAGCTCTATATGGTCTTAATGTCAAAAGGCTGAAATTTGGAAAGCACAAGGACAGTTTCAGATTTAAATTTTCAGATACTGACTTTTTAGATGGTCTGTGCTCTATATATTTCCAGGAGGTATATTATTACATCATGGAAAAGCCTAGTAAGCCAATTTCTGTCTTTCGCTGTATGATTAATGCCACAAATGTAGCAGTAATCGGAGGTCTAATCAATGAAATGGAGTATGTACATTTTCGTGAAATCAAGGAGCTTTACTTGGTTTCCATTAAGTTAAGTACTTTGCCAGGTAAACAGCTTTCACATCTCCATACTTTAGAAAAACTAGTAATTACACACAACAGTGCACCTATTTGGGCTGATGCCTTCATAGACATGCCTAAGCTTCAGTATTTGGATTTAAGTTCTAACCGAATTACATTAAAACAATGCTGCACCACACTTTTGTCTGGCACCCCTCAAATCAGATATTTGAATTTCAGTCGAAATGCAGAAATTGGTCTTGATGTAGGAGGATTTGATGGACTTGATGCCCTTGAGATTTTAGATTTCTACCGTTCAACTGTTGTACGTATCGGATACCTTTCAGTTTTGTCCAACTTAAAGTATTTGAGGTATTTGGATGTTTCTTATTCAAGAATCACCTTTACTAACATATTCAGCTTTTATGGACTGAAGAATCTTAATGTTCTCAAGATTGCCGGCAATAATTTTCAGGGTGATGTAGCAAGATATTTATTTAATAATCTCACTTTTCTAGAGCACCTTGACATGTCGTATGGTCGTGTGGTAGAGTTACATCCAAGCTCATTCAAAAATCTTCAAAGGCTTAGACTTCTGAATCTCCGAGGTAACCATTTAATGACTATAGATTTTCTGGCCCTCCCAAACCTGAAACAATTAACATCCCTTTATGTCGATAAAAACAGCATTACTAGCATCCCACTTCATGTTCTCCAAAATTTGCCCACAAACCTTTCAGATTTTGATTTGTCCTCTAACCCCATCGATTGCTCTTGCTCCCAGACAGATTTTATTTCGTGGATTATCCAAAATCAGAACATTTTGAAGCAACCGGAAAATATTTTCTGTAAAACCATTTCACTAAGCTCAGATTTTAAAACATAGTCACTTGGATAGTTTGTCAGTACAGTTTTCCAGTCATGTTACATTTCATAACAGCTTTAATATGATCATTGTGTGTATTCTGATTAAATAAAGTTAGGCCTCATTTTTGAATCACAGATTTAAACCATTTTATTGCATTATTGCATTTTATGCTGTATTCAACCATTTTTGGCAAAGATGCCATTGTTAGTAGCCTAGATACTGTAAACCATGGGCTTTCTACTCTTCTTGAGAATGCACTTCAGAAATTAATAACTTCCCCTTTGAAAAAAACAGGAAAGAGCTAACAATATTGTAAACCGATCTGTCAAATGTGTGTTACAGTTAAAGAGATTCAAGCTCCACACCCAGTGATGTGTTAATGGAAAAGTACCTAGTTTACTGTACGATGATTTTGACTAATGCTGTTCTTTGTGGGAGTTTTCCATAGATTTTACACAGGATCTTATCTTACAATCATTGCATCACAGGTAAATTCTTTTGCTGAATCTGGTGCATGCAGGAAAAACATTTAATTGGGTCAAGCACACTAAATTTTTGGGCCGTTGCCACGTTTCTGTGCAAAAACCTGCATCTTACTAACCTCAAGCAATGTAATGTTCTAAAAGTTGTAAATGTGTGAACCAGTCCTACACGGAGTTATTAGAATTATAACAAAGCTCTCTTGAATACTTGTTTCTGATTGGTCATTTGCTGTCAAATATTTCTGAATAATCTCTGCTCATTCGAGTAAAGACAGTCACACCACGGCATGTGAAATTACTTACAGACCCCACAAAACTGCAAACCATACAGCTTAAAGTTTCTGTGTTCATTGAATTCAGAGGTGAATCTGATATTTATATCCTTATCTGTTTAACTGTCTCTGACAGGTCAGAGCAGAGATTGTCATATAGGCGGTTTCATCGGGTGCACGCACCTGCCCCGAAGTTAACTTCCAGTCTGTGTTTGTTTATTAGTCTGGCTATGGCACCGACTACAAACACAGTTAAGGTTAAGGTGATGAGTAGACTGAAGTTGGGCTCAGGTGGTTGTGCTGTGGTATGTGTTTCCCATACATTTATTTATTTGTGGCGCTCGCCACAATATCAAAACTGACCGATTTTCCAACAGGCTTCGTTGAATAAACATGAGCATGTACTGCATGTTTAAAAATCAAAACAAGGCGCGGGTGTTTTTATATCACTGTATTTGTGAAGGAAGACTATCTTTAGAAAATTTTCGATGTCATTTACATTTCATCTTGCATGTTATTTATATGCCTGATAAAGCAGCGTTTGTGAGCTCAGCGCATCTGATTTACGCAGCAAACATATTTTGCTTGTTATCAAAAATAATCTACTCTAGAGGGACTACTTGGCTGTTGTTCCTGTATGGAGTCGGTTTCTCTGCATTACTATGGGGAAACCCTTTTCCTCAAAATGCTGAAGACTGATTGAATCACTCTATTGCTTTGCAATAGCCAATGGTGTCCGAGCATTCACCTGATTGGCTGGCTCAGCCACTATATAAGCTATGTCGGGTGCCAGAATACCTCAGAATCTTTCTCCTTCACCTGGAGCCTGATTTTGCCATTGATCTGCGCGACTAGAGTGGACGACGCGGATAGCGATCCCCTCTTGCCTTCCGGCGGATTACAAGTATTACCTACTTTGAAGATGTCTCTTTGCCGCATGTGTGGTGGGCCCGTCGACTTTCCAGATGCACACGAGGATTGTGTGCTGTGCCTGGCCCATGCTGAGGCAGCAATTGAAGGATCGGATTGCAGAGCCTGCGAGGAATTGCTAAGGAGGCTGTAGCAGATTTGTAGTTGGACTGGGCATCCCCTGAACAGCCGTCTAAACGTTGAATGGACAGGTCATTCCTCGACGTGAGCCGCCAAGCGAACGCACCACAGAGACCCGCCCCTTTCTTCCCTGAGCTCCACAAAGAGCTCACTCGTTCAGGGCGCTCCCCTCACTCAGCCCGAGCCCATGCACAAGGAACTCAGCTTCTCACGGCAGTGGAGGGGGCAGAGAAAAGAGGGTACGCGCGACCGCCTTCAGTTGAGGACGCCGTCGTGGCTCATCTATGTCCGTCCCGAGGTTGGAAAACCGCCTCATTGCCTTCTAAGCCATGTCAAGCCACAGCTCACATCGCTGAAAAAGCATATATTTCTGCAGGACACACAGCGTCTGCCCTCCACACGATGTCAATCCTGCAGGTATTCTAGACGTGACTGCTGAGGTCACTGGACGAAGAAGGCCCGGACCCAGAGTCACTCCACAAATTGCGGACAGCAGCTGATCTAGCCCTGGCCGCATCTAAAAAGGCCGCCCAGGGAATCGGCCGCAATATGGGCAGCCTTGTGGTTCTGCATCGTCACCTGTGGCTGACGCTTATGGAGATGTGAGAGAAGCTCCTCGACGCCCCGGTGAGCCCGCAGGGTCTCTTTGGTGTCGCGGTGGAGGTTTTTTCTGTTAAGTATACAAAAGCACTAAAGCAGTCGAAGATGCTGACGCACCTCCTCCCCAAACGATCTAACGCTCCTCCCCCCAGGCCAAGGTCCAGATCATCATCAGCTCAGCGATCGGATGGATATGCTGGTCGTGCTCCACCAGCGAGCCTGAGCCGCCGCTTCGTCAGAGGCAGTTCAAGAAATCCCGCTTCGGCGCGAAGCCGGCCCCTCATCAGCAGGTGCGGCCCGTAGAGAAAAAAGAGCAGCGTTCCTGATGTTCATGCCAGGAGGAAAAGGGCGCGGTCCATGCACGACAACGGGCCAGCGGCCAAAAGAGTGCGTTCTCGCTCAGCGGCGGCCAGAAGAGAACCCCGAGAATGTATGTTTAAATGTTATGTTGAAACCGATGTGTTTGTTGCAATAAACATAAAACATTACATGCCTCACCAAAAGGGTTCTTTTCCTCCCCTGACTATTACCTGCGATATAAGCAAAACCTCTCCTTCGGGGGATGTTTGGTGGAGCGGAAGCTCGGTGCAGCCTGACTTTTCAGATGCAGATGTACACATGCAACGCGCCGCAGATGTGTCACCTGGCGTTCTTTTAAGCAGCGGTGTTTCACCGGCGACTGGAACACAGCCCTCGCCACAGCGAACACTACCGTCTCCATTATCGAGCCACCTGAGTGCGTGGGCAGCGCTCCCGTCGGCGTCAGATTGGGTGATCAACACTATAAAGCGCGGCTATACTCTTCAGTTTGCTCGCAGACCACCCCGCTTCGGTGGCGTGATTATGTCAGAAGTGTCAGAACAGAGCGCCCCACTGTTACGGGCAGAAATCTCCTCCCTCCTAGCCAAGCAGGCAGTAGAGATAGTACCCGAGGAGCAGATGAAGTGCGGGCTATACAGCCGTTATTTCCTTGTCCCAAAAAAAGACGAGGGCATGCGTCCCATTCTAGATCTAAGACCACTAAACAAAGCACACAAAACACGCGTTCAAGATGATTACAGTGAAGCAGATCCTCACGCACATTCAGCCCAGGGACCATTTCATAGCTGTGGATCTGAAAGATGCTTATTTTCACAAAATTTCCAAACTCATTATATAGGTTTGATATTAAGGTTTTATCATGATAGACACCGATTTAACTGCGGTGACATTCAACATGCCTTTATGTTAAAATTAAATAAAACCACTTCTCATAAAGAACAAGAACATGTCTTCTTTTTAATGAAATACCAATGGTTATATAGGCTAATTATGCATTCTTTATAGCAACTTGTTTATCATATTCTTCATTCTTTCAAGCAGACATTTATTTCTATAAATAAATGTTATTAATCTTTAGGGCTACTAAAGTTTTTCAGTCAAGAGCAGAGATTTTCTGTCTTTCTTTTGTTGCTTAAATAACGTCAATGACTCGGGAAATAGCAACAAAATTGGGCTGCTATCCCTTTAAAACCGAATGCAGAGCTGTAATGGATGCAATGTACTGATACACGTTCTCCCTACTGTTTACGTTCACTTAAGACGTAATCAACTGTGTTTACGTGAATATTCGTCAAAATGGACAATTCGACATAATTTTGTGTAATTCTCCGTTCATGCGACGTGAGAGTACTCGCGCGCTGTGAGACGCGCTTTCTCTGTGCGTATGCTTCAGTGTCTACGCTCAAAAAACCGGACCGAATTGAGTTCTCTCTTGCGTCGTCAGATTTATCCATATGTCTGCTCTTCTCTTACTCCCACATATTGACATTTTTAACGTTTTATGCAACGTGCAGCAAGTGTATGTTAGCTCATGTCCCGCCGGTACATATGTACGCATCTAACCTCCGAATCACGCAGCAGATTCGTTCGCTCCATTGACATCCATAAAAAAAAAAACGGCCTCTGGTCTCCTTTCCCACCTACTGCCAAAGCGGAAGCGTTAGCATTAGCCGTTAAGCTTTTTTGGCTAAAAGTTGCAGGCTTGCCTTCTAGTTGCTTTGGGTCAGAGCTCACCAAATGGAAATCCATCTCTTATTCCGGTCCTACTTTCATGTGTCACGCGGTCTTTCGCAATTTCTCTTGTTATACAAACACAACTAGAGTGGGCAATTAGCGTCATCATGCTTCTCACACTGGTAAAATTCAGACGACCGTCAGAAGACTTCCGTATTGTAATTGCATGATGACAGCTATAATGAAAAGATGCATCCTTTGATGCTTGGACAGAAGCTGAAGGGTCTAGTTAAAGCAATAAATAAACTCTTGCTCAGATGATTGAGAATCTGGTAAGAAAGCGATACGCAAAAAACTGAATGAGAACTTGTAGAAACTAAAGGAAAATTTATAGCGGAAGTCAAGTATAGCTTAAATTGCAACCTCTTGTTTATTATTTAAAAGTAATAAAATGTGAGTTAATATTTTGATGTTTCAGTGTTCATTTTGTTGTAATGGACTATTTTTATTCTCCATTGAAGGTAATCTACAAAAATCAACTCAATGTGTCAGTGTATTTTTTGGTGCGCTACCATTCACCCCAAGATTCAGCCCAGCTTGTAATGTTAATGAGTTTGGCAAAAGATGCAAGAAAATCCTGCAAGTCTTGTGGACTTGCTTTAAAGGAATTTGTTTTAAAATTAAGGCCTTTAACGTTTTGAGAGCAATGAATTTCAATTTGGTATGACACACTTAAACCCCCTGTCTCATGTGCCCATGACTTGATGCATATGTGGCGTTCGTAACTAGGTGTGCTAGGTTTTATCACTTTTTAACCCTTACACACACACACACACACACACAGTAACACTGATAAACAGACCACAAGAATAAAGGGACTGCTACCCAATTACCGACTACGCCACCCCGGGGCCTATTTCCGGGGAAAGCCCTTCATATTAGAGCAAGGCTCACAAGTTCGTTACGGCTGAGTCAGGTATCAGACATGGGTTGAGTAAAAAGAATTAACACTTTATTTTGAAACCATAAAAACAAACTTTAACATACCAAACAACAAAATAAAGAGTCACACTAGCAACACGTAAACATACCCACTTCAGAATTTGGGGCTGGCACCTCTAAGCAGGATGGAGACACCAATCATACGTGCACACTCACACCACAGCACGCCACACCTCACTGTGAGCACAGCATTCAGGCCAAAAACCCACCACCACAACACAGGGAGACACCAATCCTCTGCTACTGGCCACCCCAATTCTGAAGAAGAAAACAAACAAAAATTTAACCCAACAAACACTTAATGGTCTTACAAAAACACAGTACACAACAATTTTAACAAATAAAAGAATTTGTCAGGTCAGTTCGATCAAGGCACTGCATCCGGCCACCACAACAACCAATTTGCCGACTGACTAAAACCAGGCAACAGCAGCCAACAGTATTACAAAAAAGAAGAACACAAAAGAAAACAAATACAAATTAAATCAAATCATAAATAAAAAGAAAAGAAAACTCAGAAATGACTGATGGCAGCGAGGTAACTGATCGTCTATTTACACGCCGCTTAACTTTAATTGAAGTTGTTTTTCTACTCACGACACATTTACAACAGATGGGAAAAAGGCACCACACCACAGGTCCCAAACCACAGTCCAACTGATCCTGCGGATGTTAAACACTGTAAATGTAAACAGTTAGCGGAACGCAAGCACTGTGCAACTACACAGAAGCTGCAACCAATAACGCTGATCTGCCGTTGCAATCCAACCGCCGAATCGTATAATCCAGTCTCCCTCGATTCCCCGAAACAGGATAATCATCACGGTGACAAGGTATGATAATGTATCTCTATAGCGAAACGAATGCAGAAAACCGGAACAGCCAGCAGACCGGTTTCCCCAAAGGTTTAGACAAGACCCAAAGCCCACTGCAACGTCACGTATACATTGGCCCGCACCTGTAATGCGATTCACATGGCACGGCAACGGTTGCATATTAAATGCATCTCCATGGAAGCGGCCATGGCTGAAAGCGTTCCGAAAAGCTCCTCAGTCCACCCTCGTAAAAGTTCACACGCCCCGCCGGAAGTCAAGTGACTCTCTCGCTGGCGCAGAAAAGACGCACACACATAGCGACACTACGGCCCCTTTTATATGCTACCAAATGAGCGTAATTAAAAAGACACTCCCTCTGACT
This sequence comes from Sinocyclocheilus rhinocerous, assembly GCF_001515625.1. NCBI lineage: Eukaryota > Metazoa > Chordata > Actinopteri > Cypriniformes > Cyprinidae > Sinocyclocheilus > Sinocyclocheilus rhinocerous. The sequence goes on from NW_015647035.1 coordinate 2,317,527, forward strand.
AAAACCAGGCAACAGCAGCCAACAGTATTACAAAAAAAAAAAAGAAAACAAATACAAATTAAATCAAATCATGAATAAAAAGAAAAGAAAACTCAGAAATGACTGATGGCAGCGTGGTAACTGATCGTCTATTTACACGCCGCTTAACTTTAATTGAAGTTGTTTTTCTACTCACGACACATTTACAACAGATGGGAAAAAGGCACCACACGTCCCAAACCACAGTCCAACTGATCCTGCGGATGTTAAACACTGTAAATGTAAACAGTTAGCGGAACGCAAGCACTGTGCAACTACACAGAAGCTGCAACCAATAACGCTGATCTGCCGTTGCAATCCAACCGCCGAATCGTATAATCCAGTCTCCCTCGATTCCCCGAAACAGGATAATCATCACGGTGACAAGGTATGATAATGTATCTCTATAGCGAAACGAATGCAGAAAACCGGAACAGCCAGCAGACCGGTTTCCCCAAAGGTTTAGACAAGACCCAAAGCCCACTGCAACGTCACGTATACATTGGCCCGCACCTGTAATGCGATTCACATGGCACGGCAACGGTTGCATATTAAATGCATCTCCATGGAAGCGGCCATGGCTGAAAGCGTTCCGAAAAGCTCCTCAGTCCACCCTCGCAAAAGTTCACACGCCCCGCCGGAAGTCAAGTGACTCTCTCGCTGGCGCAGAAAAGACGCACACACATAGCGACACTACGGCCCCTTTTATATGCTACCAAATGAGCGTAATTAAAAAAGACACTCCCTCTATTAAGGAATTACGTCAGAGGTAGAGTACTGCTACACATACATGTCATTCTGGCATATTAGTATTAGTATTAATACCATTTTGGCATAGTATTAGAAATGTATGATTTATGAATTAGTAATTTTTTTCTTTACTAAACATATTTTTCAATTGGTTTTAGTTGTTTTTAAACATTGTTTCTTATTGTTAATTCATTTAAGGTATTCTGAAAATAAATTACCGATGACCTCAAACAAGGATGGCTCAGTTTTTTTTTTTTTACAGGTTGAGACCGTCTTGATGAGAGGACTCAAGATGAGTTTCTTCACTTTAAGTGCTTTTATGATATGTTTTTCCATATGTGATGGAGAATCATGCACAAAAGTAAGTTTTCTGTATGTAATATGTGTTTTTCATTGCTGTTTTTATTACTGTTGTGATTTTTTTTAACTTGCTTTTCACATTAGGGCCAGTAGATTATTTTTCAATCAAAGTCCTGACCAGTCAGTAACACGTTTTCTATGCTGTTTGTGATCATGGTTACTAGAGATTTAGTAATGTAAATGTCAGTTTCAACAATTCATGATTATGAATCGCAGAGGTAATTATTTTCTTTATGAAACTTTTTTTTTTTTATTTCAAGTCTTTTTAAATGTTTTAATTCATTTGGGATATTTTGGAAATGAATTGCTTATTCAAGATGACTTATTTTTATGTATTTTCAACCAAAATTCCTCATTGTTTAAAACCATGGCATTAGTTCCTCGTATATTCAATGACCTCAAACTAGTCTGGCTTATTTTATGAGGTTGAGAAAATCTTTATGAGAAGAGTAAAGATGAATTTCTTCACTGTTAGTCCTTTCATTATATTTTTTCTATTGGGGCTGGAGAATCATGTACTAAAGTAAGTTTTCTGAATTTATATATTTATTATTGTTACCTTTTTTTAAATAAATGTTAAATTTGAGGATTTTTATTTTTTATAGAATCAGCACTACTCATGCATGGGAAGAAACCTCAGCTGTATACCACCCAGTATTCCTTCCTCCATTCAAACTCTGGATTTCAGTTGTAATGTTTTGAAACACTTACAGAAGACTGTTTTCCCAGTTCCTCTTCAGGAACTCGAGCTGCGTCGGAAACGCTAGGGGAACGCCTTCTGTGACCACGCTCTGAATAACAGAAATCAGTCCAATAGCTGTTCTACGAGTCCTTGATCTGTCAAGGTAAGCAATACTGTTGCCATCTAAATATGTTGTATAATGTGTTGCTCTATAAATTATATGAAATTTATGTATTTGCTTTCAGATGCCAAATCGAGCACATTGAAAATAATACTTTCTACAATGTGAAGAATTTGGCTACTTTGATTCTCACTGGAAACCCTATTACATACTTTGGACCTGGAGGCTTGAATTCTTTATATAATCTACAAAGACTAGTTCTTGTGGATGCTGGCCTCTCATCCGTACAGCTTCAAATGAATAACCTAACCAAGCTGCAGGAGCTTAGAATCGGGACAAATAACATCCAGTCCGGGTCTCCTTAAAAGCACCTTAAAAGACTTAAGTTTACTTGATCTACATGCCAATAATATATCCATCATCAAAACCGATCACACTGCTGTGTTGCGAGAGATCAATAGAAACATGACTTTGATTCTTGTGTGATAATTCTTGTGTATCCCTCAGAGAATTTGTCAGTATAGCTTTCCAGTTATTTCACAACAGCTTTGACCTGATAATTGTGTGTAGTGGCTTTCCTATAAGCCAGGACAAGGTGGTAAGTTGTTCTTGAGTTACAGGTTGGAATAAACAATGTCAACAGCTATGTCTGTTTCTTGACTTGATAATTTATTAAACACAACAGGGAAAAAAAACATACAATAAAACATATGAAGAAGCTATGGTAAGAACCATATGTTCCCGCCACCCGTACCTGTCTAATACAACTTCAAGGGAAGGTTAATATCACTTGATGTGAACAAGTGACCTACACTTACTAACGGGAGTGCACATCGCCCTAGTGGTGAAATAATCTTTACATTTTGGGTCCTACAGTTATTTTGATGAAATAATCTGGTGCCTCAGTTTTCAACAATGAATTAAAAGAAGAATTTAATTGCTTTTTATGTTGTATTCAACCATTTCTGGCAAAGATGCCATTGTTAGTTGTAGATACTGCAAACAAAGGGCTTTTCTGCTCTTCTTGTTAATATATCTCAGAACTTCCCTTTTGAAACAAACATGCTTACAACAGTAGTGCAAACAGATTTATGTCATATGAATTTCTTCCATCCTGACTAACGTGGTTTGTCCTTGGTTGGGAGTTTTCCATACAAGATTTTGCACATGGTCTTTTCTTAGAATGATTGCAGCACGAGAAAATTCCTTTGCTGAATCTTAATTATTTTGCATGTTGGAACAATGTTTAATTCGGAATCTTACATCCTCGTCTGTTTAACTGGCTCAGTGCTATAAGCAAATTGGCAGGTCAGAGTTCGCCAAACGGAAACCGATCTCTTACGGCCCTGCTTTCCTGTGTCTCATATCAGCACACGCGAGCTGTGTCCCAATTCATAGGCTACGTCCTTCGAAGGATGCGGTCTTCTTTGAATTGGGACACAGCAGCGGTCTCTCGTTTTCTCGTCATACAAACGCAACTAGAGTAGGTAATTGGCGCCATCTTGCGTCTCACAGTGTTAAAATTCAGACGACCGTCAGAAGACTTCAGTATTGCTGTTTGATGAGAGGTATCGTTAAAAGATTTAAGTCATTTGATACTTGGAGGCGCTGTCTCCAGTTAAAGCGAAAGCAAAAGCAAAAAAAAAACTGCTTAGATGAACAAGAAAGAAAAACTGGTAAGAAAAAGAGACACAAAAAAATAAATGAGGGAGAACTTAAAATAGAAGACAAACAACTTGAATTACGACCTCTAATACAATGTTATAAGCTTCAGGTTTATCTAAAAAACTCAACTTAAATCAGTAGTTCACGTGTAGGCCTAGGCCTATTTGTTAACTTACTTAGTATGAAATAATTAGAATGTTCTAAAGTCATTCGGTCATTATCGCAAAATGAATTCCAAATCAGGCTGATAAGGCTGTCTGGTAGCCTAATGACCGATCGACTGATTGTACATTATCCTTTAAGTCGCTCATTGTCACTCTTTTCAGTTTAAACATGTCTTCTCTCTGTGCAAATTATAATGATAGGCAAACTTAGTGCTGTTTGTTTGGGAAAAAATAATGACTGAATTAATGCTATTAAGTTAATTTTGTTTAAAAGATGTGCACAATTTCCTTTGATTATTGCATGACTAATTTATCCAATGAATGCAATTTACAGTGCATCTGAATATACTGTATCATAGTATTGAAAATGAAAATTAATTGTATTTATTAATGTTTTTTTATTACACGGCTCTGTGGAATACTTGATTCTGATTGGTCAGTCCCGACATTCCGAGGTATGTTATCCCTCGATAATAACCGGTAAAAGCTGATAACACAGGCTCATCCGGGTAACTGTAGTCGGCGCTATATTCTTGCTTTAAGGAACACCCTGATCACCCTGTCCGGGGTTATTCTGTGATAACAACCGGCTGGATGTACAGTACATTATCCCTTACATACCTCGGGTCTCTGAGACCCAGAATATAAGTAATTTTTCATGAAGGGTGTTGGAGCCATGCTATCAAGTTAAAATTTAGTTTTGAAACAGTGAAAAATGATATAGTAATGATAAATGTGATAATGCTGAGGACTTCTGTTGGTCAAAAACGTATGTAAATGCAGTGGGCCAGTGGCAAGACTCAAGCAGCTACAATAATACTTTTGACAATATAACAGTATTGTTTGTTGTAAATGAAGTCTATGTTCATACTAATACAATACTTAAGTTTTATCTGTATAGTCAAAATTCTTTTTTAGCATTTATATGTTAGGCTATAGCATCCATGAAAAAAACATTGGTGTACAAAATGACAATACTGCCACTATGGGACATAAACTTGCAACCTTTCACTTCATCCAGCCCAAACTTGTCTGCTCCAATCTGATTGTAATCCTACCTAATTAAACACTGGCTCGAGATCAGTTTTAGCCTCACAGCTCAAACTGGTTTAGATATGGTATCAACTCTTCTTAGCGTCAAAGCATGAGAATGTCGATTGTTAATTTAGTTGTTAATTTTATTGCTTAATGGAACATATTTTGTCTTGTTGGAAGGAGTTATTTTGCAATGGTAGTGTTAAGTGATAGTGTATCCACCTTGTTCTTCAACGCGGAAGTAAGCCAATGGGCAAGACTTCCGGTTCATTAGCTGCTATAGGGAAATAACGAGAAGAATAACAACGTGAAGTAAAAGGACAAACTGTTTGCACTACAAACCAGTGTGTTCATAATTAAGATAATACATAAAAATAATATGCTTAATATGTTTTTATTTATTTATTTTTTTACATTTATATTATGTATAATTGTAGAGGAAATTAGATTTTGTATTACAATTAATCTATTCAGAAAGGTACTTATTCATTCAAGATCTACGAAATTAAGCACAAGCCTACTTCCCTATGACATCCTTTTGCCCATAGTTCCCCATTGTTGAAAACCATGGCATTTGTTCCTCATAATTAATGACCTCTACCAAGGCTGGCTCACATTTTTATGACCGGTTGAGATCACTCAAGATGAATTTCTTCACTGTAAGTGCTTTCATGATTTATTTTTCCATTAGTGCTGGAGAATCATGTACAAAAGTAAGTTGTTGTTTTTTTTCCATTGAAATCTGTGTTATTCATAACGTTTTTTTTTTTTTTTTTTTACTGTTGTGAAATTTGAGAATTTCCATTAGTTCATTCATTCATTTAGATTACTGAGAATCAGCACTACTCATGCATGGGAAGAAACCTCAGCTGTATACCACCCAGTATTCCTTCCTCCATTCAAACTCTGGATTTCAGTTTTAATGTTCTGAAACACTTGCAGAAGACTGTTTTCCCAGTTTTGTCTTTTCTACGAGTCCTTGATCTGTCAAGGTAAGCAATATTGTTGCCATCTAAATATGTTGTATAATGTGTTGCCCATAAATTATATTAAATGTATGTATTTGCTTTCAGATGCCAAATCGAGCACATTGAAAATAATACTTTCTACAATGTGAAGAATTTGACTACTTTGATTCTCACTGGAAACCCTATTACATACTTTGGACCTGGATGCTTGAATTCTTTACATAATCTACAAAGACTAGTTCTTGTGGATGCTGGTCTCTCATCCTTACAGCTTCAAATGAATAACCTAACCAAGCTGCGGGAGCTTAGAATCGGGACAAATAACATCCAGTCTATGTCTCTCCCTTCATTCATGAGCACCTTCAAGGACTTCAGTTTACTTGATCTACATGCCAATAATATATCCATCATCAAAACTGATCACACTGCTGTGTTGCGAGAGATCGGCAGAAACATGACTTTGATTAATTTTGAAGCAACCGGAAAATATTTTCTGTAAAACCATTTCACTAAGCTCAGATTTTTAGAGCAACAGACTTTGACACTGACAGCTGTGTGCACAAGAAAAGACTCACAATGGTTTTATCGGTATGTTTTGTTACAGTAGTAGTTCTTTTATCACTCTTGGTTTATAGGTTCCAGTTTTATCTTCAGTATTGCTGTATTTTACTGAGAGGCTACAGATCACCTGGACAACAAGAATGTTCCTATGATGCATTTGTGATTTTCTCCAGCTATGATGAAGTCTGGGTCATGAATGAACTGATGGAGAATCTGGAGAATGGTGTTCCACCTATTCAGCTTTGCCTGCATATGCGGGACTTTCAAGCAGGGAAGTCCATCGCCTCCAACATTATCGATGAAGGAATAATGGGCAGTCGTAAAATCATTGTGGTCGTGTCTCAACACTTCATTGATAGTGCCTGGTGTCGATTTGAGTTTGAATTAGCTCAGTCTCGCTTTATGATGGAGCGCAATGCCAACATCATCATCATCATTCTGGAAGATGTGGAAGAGAGGAAGTCTAAGAAAGTGTTTGGACTTCATAAGCATCTGAAAAAGAACACATACCTAAAATGGAGCAGAGACCCTTTGAGTAACATGAGATTCTGGATACGCCTCAGGAAAGCTATTATTGCCACAAACCACTAATTTTACATATATTGCATATATGTTTTAAATAAATAAACTCGTGCCTCATTTTCAACCACAATTTTAAAGAAGAATTATTGCATTTTATGTTGTGTTAAACCATTTTCCCAAGGCAGAGCTCCTTTGAAAAACTGCAAATAAAGGGCTTTCTATGCATCATGGGAATGCACGTTGCAAATAAATAACTTCCCTTTTAAAACAAAAAGGAGAAGTGAGAGATGTTTACACACATGCAATACTAAGACAACAGAGAAAAATCTGATTTATGTCAAATGTGATATAAATTGAAACGGCTTCACACTCACTGATGTGTGAATTTAAGTAATATTCAAGATCTAGTGACAGAAAAATTCTTAGTTTGCTGTAGGATCTAGAATCTCCTGTCCAGCAGTTTGTTCTTTGTCACGTCAAGTTTTCCATCGATCTCACGCAAGATCATTTCTAACAATGATCATGCCATTTGTGGAATGGATGATTTTCCTATGCTTAATCTTAATTTTGGTGAATGCTGGAAAAGGACACGAATGTACCACGGTAAGAACAGCTCATAATATAGTTCATATATATGTTTGACATGTTTTGAATACTGTTTGTTTATGCAGGCTCAATAATTAGTATAGTAGTATTTTGTAGTAGTGTTATTGATATTATTATAGTAAGATAAAGTATTATTAACATGCAGGGCTTCTGAACTTTTGTATTAATTTGACTCATGTTCTCTTGAGAGTTTTATTATTTCAATGTCCCAGAAAACAAAATATTATAATATAAAATATTATATTATATTATATATTAGTAATTTCCTAATTAACCTTGTTTTTCAAGGGAAGGGAAAAGGGAAATTTCATAGTATGTATATATGCACTTTTCAGAGCTTGACTTTACTCTTTATCTATCTATCTATCTATCTATCTAATAGTAAAGTAAAAAGGCCTTGGTGTCTCTCAGACAGAACACGAAGGTTGTAAAAATAAAAAATACCAAAAGTAAGTTGAAGTAAAAAGCAAAAATGGTCATTTCCTGTGTCTTTCTTTCATTTCTAGATAATAAAGAACATGGAGTACTCATGTTCTGGGAGAAATTTGACTCATATTCCCAGCAGTCTTCCCTTCACTGTGACGTCTCTGGATTTCAGTTTCAATTTCTTGAGCTCTTTACATAAGTGTGTATTTCCTGTATTGTTGAATTTAGAAGTCTTGGATCTCACAAGGTAAATGAACAATCATGAATCATTATGTGTTACAATTTAAACATGTTAGCCATTTTTCAAATGTACTCACTTTTAATCTTTTTCCTTTCAGATGCCACATCAAGCACATTGAAAATGATACTTTCTACAATGTGAAGAATTTGACTACTTTGATTCTCACTGGAAACCCTATTACATACTTTGGACCTGGATGCTTGAATTCTTTACATAATCTACAAAGACTAGTTCTTGTGGATGCTGGTCTCTCATCCTTACAGCTTCAAATGAATAACCTAACCAAGCTGCAGGAAGGAGCTTTCGGGACAAATAACATCCAGTC
>NW_015647035.1:2326167-2333464 GCF_001515625.1 Sinocyclocheilus rhinocerous
AACTTAAAGTATTTGAGGTATTTGGATGTTTCTTATTCAAGTATCATCTTTGTTAACATATATTGCTTTTATGGGCTGAGTAATCTTAAAATTCTTAAAATGGCCGGCAATAATTTTCAGGGTGATGTAGCAAGATATTTATTTAATAATCTCACTTTTCTAGAGCACCTTGACATGTCGTATGGTCGTGTGGTAGAGTTACATCCAAGCTCGTTCAAAAATCTTCAAAGGCTTAGACTTTTGAATCTCAGAGGTAACCATTTAATGACTATAGATTTTCTGGCCCTCCCAAACCTGAAACAATTAACATCCCTTTATGTCGATAAAAACAGCATTACTAGCATCCCACTTCATGTTCTCCAAAATTTGCCCACAAACCTTTCAGATTTTGATTTGTCCTCTAACCCCATCGATTGCTCCTGCTCCCAGACAGATTTTATTTGGTGGATTATCCACAATCAGAACGTTTTGAAGCAACCAGAAAACATTTTCTGTAAAACCTTCTCACCAAGTTCAGATTTTAGAGCAACAGACTTTGACATTGACAGCTGTGTGCACAAGAAAAGACTCACAATGGTTTTATCGGTATGTTTTGTTACAGTAGTAGTTCTTTTATCACTCTTGGTTTATAGGTTCCAGTTTTATCTTCAGTATTGCTGTATTTTACTGAGAGGCTACAGATCACCTGGACAACAAGAATGTTCCTATGATGCATTTGTGATTTTCTCCAGCTATGATGAAGTCTGGGTCATGAATGAACTGATGGAGAATCTGGAGAACAGTGTTCCACCTATTCAGCTTTGCCTTCATATGCGGGACTTTCAAGCAGGGAAGTCCATCGCCTCCAACATTATCGATGAAGGAATAATGGGCAGTCGTAAAATCATTGTGGTCGTGTCTCAACACTTCATTGATAGTGCCTGGTGTCGATTTGAGTTTGAATTAGCTCAGTCTCGCTTTATGATGGAGCGCAATGCCAACATCATCATCATCATTCTGGAAGATGTGGAAGAGAGGAAGTCTAAGAAAGTGTTTGGACTTCATAAGCATCTGAAAAAGAACACATACCTAAAATGGAGCAGAGACCCTTTGAGTAACATGAGATTCTGGATACGCCTCAGGAAAGCTATTATTGCCACAAACCACTAATTTTACATATATTGCATATATGTTTTAAATAAATAAACTCGTGCCTCATTTTCAACCACAATTTTAAAGAAGAATTATTGCATTTTATGTTGTGTTAAACCATTTTCCCAAGGCAGAGCTCCTTTGAAAAACTGCAAATAAAGGGCTTTCTATGCATCATGGGAATGCACGTTGCAAATAAATAACTTCCCTTTTAAAACAAAAAGGAGAAGTGAGAGATGTTTACACACATGCAATACTAAGACAACAGAGAAAAATCTGATTTATGTCAAATGTGATATAAATTGAAACGGCTTCACACTCACTGATGTGTGAATTTAAGTAATATTCAAGATCTAGTGACAGAAAAATTCTTAGTTTGCTGTAGGATCTAGAATCTCCTGTCCAGCAGTTTGTTCTTTGTCACGTCAAGTTTTCCATCGATCTCACGCAAGATCATTTCTAACAATGATCATGCCATTTGTGGAATGGATGATTTTCCTATGCTTAATCTTAATTTTGGTGAATGCTGGAAAAGGACACGAATGTACCACGGTAAGAACAGCTCATAATATAGTTCATATATATGTTTGACATGTTTTGAATACTGTTTGTTTATGCAGGCTCAATAATTAGTATAGTAGTATTTTGTAGTAGTGTTATTGATATTATTATAGTAAGATAAAGTATTATTAACATGCAGGGCTTCTGAACTTTTGTATTAATTTGACTCATGTTCTCTTGAGAGTTTTATTATTTCAATGTCCCAGAAAACAAAATATTATAATATAAAATATTATATTATATTATATATTAGTAATTTCCTAATTAACCTTGTTTTTCAAGGGAAGGGAAAAGGGAAATTTCATAGTATGTATATATGCACTTTTCAGAGCTTGACTTTACTCTTTATCTATCTATCTATCTATCTATCTAATAGTAAAGTAAAAAGGCCTTGGTGTCTCTCAGACAGAACACGAAGGTTGTAAAAATAAAAAATACCAAAAGTAAGTTGAAGTAAAAAGCAAAAATGGTCATTTCCTGTGTCTTTCTTTCATTTCTAGATAATAAAGAACATGGAGTACTCATGTTCTGGGAGAAATTTGACTCATATTCCCAGCAGTCTTCCCTTCACTGTGACGTCTCTGGATTTCAGTTTCAATTTCTTGAGCTCTTTACATAAGTGTGTATTTCCTGTATTGTTGAATTTAGAAGTCTTGGATCTCACAAGGTAAATGAACAATCATGAATCATTATGTGTTACAATTTAAACATGTTAGCCATTTTTCAAATGTACTCACTTTTAATCTTTTTCCTTTCAGATGCCACATCAAGCACATTGAAAATGATACTTTCTACAATGTGAAGAATTTGACTACTTTGATTCTCACTGGAAACCCTATTACATACTTTGGACCTGGATGCTTGAATTCTTTACATAATCTACAAAGACTAGTTCTTGTGGATGCTGGTCTCTCATCCTTACAGCTTCAAATGAATAACCTAACCAAGCTGCAGGAGCTTAGAGTCGGGACAAATAACATCCAGTCTATGTCTATCCCTCCATTCTTGAGCACCTTCAAAGACTTCAGTTTACTTGATCTACATGCAAATAATATATCCATCATCAAATCCAATGACACAGTTGTGTTGCGAGAGATCGGCAGAAACATGACTTTGATTCTCTCTATGAATCCATTATTACACATTGAACCAGGAGCTTTCAAAGGCATTTATCTCAAGGAATTTCACATACAATCTGCCTTTGTTTCATTAAATGCACAAAAGGAGTGTCTAGAAGCTCTTGCTGGTCTTAGTGTGGATAAGTTGTTCACTGGTAGTTACAGAATGCAATGGAAAGTCAAGGTGACAGATGCGAGTTATCTTGATGGTCTTTGCTCAGTTAATTTCAATGAAATATATTTTGTTCTGAAAGAATGGTCTGACTCTAAAATGCACTTGTTCCGCTGTATGATCAATGCCACAAAAATCACACTGAAAAGAGGATATTTCAAAAGCATGGAATATATTCCATTTCACCGTCTTAAGGAGCTGTATTTAGGCCCCACTTTATTATCTGTTGTACCATTGATTTCACACATACCTAGCTTAGAAAAACTAGTGGTGAAGAATAATATGCCCATGACCTTTAATGGTATCACTGATTTGCCTCTTCTTCAGTTTGTAGATTTGAGTGGAAACTTTTTGATTATGAAGGACTGCTGTTCCCAATTTTTTCAAAGGACACCAAATATTCGCTACATGAATTTTAGTCGAAACTCGGAGATAGGGATGACCGATAAGCCATTTTCTGGATTAAACTTGCTTGAAGTATTGGACCTCCATCGTACAAAACTAGTCCTAGTTTTTTACTTTGGATTTTTACATGGTCTGAAAAATTTAAAGTATTTGGATATTTCTTACACAAGTATTACTTTCACAAGACAAATGTTTTTTCAGAACTTGAACAATATGACTGTGCTTAAAATGGCGGGAAACAGTTTTCATGGTGATGCATTGACTTATCTCTTACAAAATCTAACAGGCTTGGAGGTTCTTGATATCTCACACTGTGGCATTGAAGAAATCTCCAGGAGAACTTTTATTGGCACACAGAAAATACGGCATTTATGTTTAAGCCGAAACAAGTTGATGATTTTGGATTTTCTGGCCCAACCAGAGCTGAATCCTCTTACATCACTTTATGTCGATAAAAACAGCATTACTAGCATCCCACTTCAAGTTCTACAAAATTTGCCCACAAACCTTTCAGATTTTGATTTGTCCTCTAACCCCATCGATTGCTCTTGCTCCCAGACAGATTTTATTTCGTGGATTATCCAAAATCAGAACATTTTGAAGCAACAGGAAAATATTTTCTGTAAAACCATTTCACTAAGCTCAGATTTTAGAGCAACAGACTTTGACACTGACAGCTGTGTGCACAAGAAAAGACTCACAATGGTTTTATCGGTATGTTTTGTTACAGTAGTAGTTCTTTTATCACTCTTGGTTTATAGGTTCCAGTTTTATCTTCAGTATTGCTGTATTTTACTGAGAGGCTACAGATCACCTGGACAACAAGAATGTTCCTATGATGCATTTGTGATTTTCTCCAGCTATGATGAAGTCTGGGTCATGAATGAACTGATGGAGAATCTGGAGAATGGTGTTCCACCTATTCAGCTTTGCCTGCATATGCGGGACTTTCAAGCAGGGAAGTCCATCGCCTCCAACATTATCGATGAAGGAATAATGGGCAGTCGTAAAATCATTGTGGTCGTGTCTCAACACTTCATTGATAGTGCCTGGTGTCGATTTGAGTTTGAATTAGCTCAGTCTCGCTTTATGATGGAGCGCAATGCCAACATCATCATCATCATTCTGGAAGATGTGGAAGAGAGGAAGTCTAAGAAAGTGTTTGGACTTCATAAGCATCTGAAAAAGAACACATACCTAAAATGGAGCAGAGACCCTTTGAGTAACATGAGATTCTGGATACGCCTCAGGAAAGCTATTTTAGATCATTAATCTAAGCAAATATGTATGTGAATGTGTGTAATGTGAAATCAAATAAACTGATGCTTCAATTGAAACAAATAATGCAATTGCAAATAATGTTTTGTTTCATAGTCAGTCATTTTTCACAAGACAAACTGTCTGTAATGTTCCATTTGTTGTGGATACTGCACACAGAGGGCTTTCAGCTCCTCTTGGCATGCACTTCTCTCTTGAAACAAAGGTGAGAAGTGAAAGTTGCATGCACACATGAATTAGTGAGAATACAGTATGAACAAAACTATATTAAACACTATTGTTCTTTTGTGGTCAAATAAATTCAAGCCTAACTTCTCATAAAAGTGTTACTGGAAACACTGATGTGTGGATTTATTAAGTAATATTCTATAAATAGCAGCAGAAAAGTTCCTCCTTTAGTGCATGATGACTCTGTAACTGAATTTCCAACCTTTGGACTGTAGTTTGCTCTTTTTCACTTGATTACGCATTAGGAGTTTCACAGCTCTCTCTCTCTCTCTCTGAAAATAGATAATAGCTCACATGAAATGTAAATAAAACTATTTATTTATTTATTTATTACATTTTTGGGCTTTCAGATGCCATGTACATTATATTGATGATATGATGATACTTAAAGAATAATGTGAAGATTTTACTTTGATTGTCACCTGTTACACATTTTAGACTTGGATGCTTACATTTTGTGTAAATTAAATTTTTTTCTGAGCTTTGATGTAGATATGCAAATACTAATTACTTTTAAGCTGTTGCATGTGGACATGAATTGAAGTGTACATTTTTTCGGTTGTGCAACACAGTTTATATAGAGAAATCAAGTTTTCATTAATCGGCAGAGGAAACTTACACAGCATTAACTTTTTTGAACCTGACATTATAAAAACATTTCTGTCATGACAACTCTCGGAGGGATTGGCATGGTAATGTACATGACAATGTTAATGTATTTGGTCTTGGCAGAACGGATCTGCTACGCTGCTGCTGCGGCGGCGGCAGAGCAAGTACAGAGACTTGCTGCTCCCAATACAGTCACAACATGCTGCTGTGAGCATGTAAGAAATATTGCTGCTGCAAATATAACATACATGAAATAACCCCCATATAACATACATGAATCACCTCGTAGCAGATCTATACAGGTGGAGCTGGGGAAGGTGGAGGCTTTCTGAAGCAAGCTGCAACTGCTACGGCAAGCACTAGTCATATATTTGAATGTTGAGCAGCGAGCTCATTGGCTACCGATACAGGAGAGAACCAATCAGCTGTGCCATGTGATAATGAAGTCATTAGGTCAGATTGAGTTAGACCTATCGGACTGCGCCATCTAGAGTTTCATGCCAGAACTCTGTATTTACAGCTGAAACCGCAGACTTTTACTTCTCCTTATGGTTCACCGTCAACACAATGGCCTTGTGTGAGTAACAGGTGTTTACAATGTTTATGTTACAATATTTACATATTTGTTTTTCTCTTTGTTCTGACATCAGCTGTCACACCTATTCAGGAGGTGTCACCCTAACCTGGTAAACTGGTTTATCACACATGCTTCACATTCCTCTATATAATGGATGTGTCAGTACAGTTTCATTGAAACTACATTTTACCACTTGTGTTTGGATTATGCCAATAGAGTTTAAACATGTCTCGGAGCAGTACAGCAAACCAAAGCCGTTACAGCACTCTGGAGAAACCCCGGCGGTCTGGAAGATACTGCAGCTCCAGCAGCTGGAACAGCTCTATAGAAGTGCTGTGTGATTTTTGTCTGGCTAAGAAGAACAAGGCAGTGAAGTAGTGTCTTACGTGCTTAACCTCATTTTGTGAGACACATCTCCAGGCTCATTATGAGTATCCAGCTCTCATGAAACACAAACTGGTGGTGGCAGGGCAACTGCGTTAGAAGATCTGTGCGGAACATGATAAACTCTTGGAGGTTTTCTGCCGTTCTGACCTAGCATGCGTTTGTGTTTTGTGTATCATGGAGGAACACAAAAAACATGATATTGTTTCAGCAACTGCTGAAAGGACAGAAAAGCAGGTGAGCTTGTCAGCAGAGAGAACATTGACTGCCATGAAGAATGCTATTCAGTGCAACTAAATCATGATCGTTAATAAACTCAGTGCTTTCACACAGTGAGAAGACTAACCGATCAATGTCTCACCAATGTGAAATTTTTTTTTTTCAACAGAAACAGCTTGGGGCTAAACTGATGGCTTCACAGCAGAAAATTTAAGAAAGAATAAAGAAATGGCAAGATCTCAGGCAGGCAGTGGCCTCCCTAAAAGTGAGGATTTTAGAAAATGATTTGTTTTTTACTTAAAATTTGTATGATTTGTGTTACTTAGTTGCTCAAGTTAAATAAACTGATTCTACAGTAAGGTTCATTTGTTGTAATTAGTTCAGGGTTGCATTAGGTCAGGGTTTTCCCAAACTGTTGGTTTGTGAGGGAATGCAGGGACTTTGTGAGTTAATGAAAAGCTAATAATTAATTAAATCATAAAAATGTAATAAACCCCCCCCCCATTGGGAATCCCTGCACCTATCCTAATGCATTTAATGCATTTTAGGATGTACAAATGAACATTAATGAAAGTATCATGAATAGGTTTATAAAAATATATTATATATATTATT
>NW_015647035.1:2336476-2347227 GCF_001515625.1 Sinocyclocheilus rhinocerous
TACTAACAAAAAGGAAAAGAAAGAACTAGTAGATTTGTTTACCTGCATATCATTTGACCATTAAACAACATCGAGAACTGTGAACAAATGTGTTGATGCAAATATGTTGTTCAATTATTGAAATACTACCTTATAATCTCAGGTGATTCTTCAAGTAAAAATTTTTGGTCAAAGGGGTTCTGTTGAAAAAAAAATTGGGAATCCCTGCACCTATCCTAATGCATTTTTAACATTTTAGGATGTACAAATGAACATTAATGAAAGTATCATGAATAGGTTTATAAAAATATATTATTGTTACATACAGTAAAATTGTTAGTTCATGATATTGAATCTTTATTGGCATCAGTGATTCCATATGGAATCTTTAACATCCATGGAACCTTTCCATTCCACAAAAGGTTCTTTATAGTGGAAAAAGGTTCTTTGGATTATTAAAATGTTATAATAAATGGCTATTTTAAGAGCTGTTCCCTAAAAGGTTCTTTAGGGAACCCCAAAAGGTTCTTGGCTATGGCATCACTGCAAAGTGTTAAATTAGCTCACTATGCTGTTTCTTGCTTACCAGTTCATTAAATATTAGAATGGTGCATTGCATCTGTTCCATCTCTTAAATGTGAGGTAACATTTGACTGGTAAAAGAAAAATGTGAATAACAGTCCCTATCTCATCCATGGTATTTTTCTCATTATAGCATTCATCTCAGAATGTACTGGATGAAAATGAGCGTATTTTCGCTAAACTGCTGCAGGCACTAGAGAGGAGGCATGAAGAAGTGAAGGAGATGATCCGAGCCCAGGAAACCCTTCTGCTGACATGTGCAGAGGGACACCTGGCCAGGCTGGAGGAGGAGATTACATTACTGAGAAAGAAACACAATGATTGGAGCAGCTGTCCCAATCTGACGATCATATCCATTTCTTACAGGTATTGTTAAAAACGCGCTGTGGCCCATAAAGCATTTGCATTTTCACTAAACAGTTCCCTACAGATAAAATAACACATCTGCTTATTTTCCCCCAGAGCTGGCAGTCTCTTTCTGCTCCTTCTGGATATGAAGACTTGTCCAAAGTGACATTAGCCCCTCATCACAATTTTGACAATGCAAAGAAAGCCATCTTTGACCTGAAAGTGCAATTAGAAGACATAAGCAAAGAGGAACTGAACAAAATCTCATCAGCAGGTACTCAAAACCCTCTATTACAAATACATAAATAAAAACAATAATAATGTGAAATATTTCTACAATTTAATATGACTGTTTTCTATTTTAATATATTTTAAAATTAAATTTATTTCTGTGATGCCAAAGCTGAATTTTCAGTATCATTACTCCAGTCTTCAGTGTCACGATCTTTTAGAAATCATTCTAATATGCTGATTTGCTGTTCAAAAGCATTTCATTATTATCAGTGTTGAAAACTGTTAATTATTAACAGTTAATATTTTGTGGAAACCATGATATACTTTTAAAAAAATTATTTGTTTAATTATTAGATGAACAAGAAGTTCAAAAGAACTGCATTTGTTTGAAATAGAAATCGTTATGTCTTTACTGTCTTTTTTGACCAATCTAATGTATCGTTGCTAAATAAAAGTGTTCATTTATTTTTTAAATAAATCTTACTGACCCCAAACTCTTGAACGGTAGTGTATATATTGTATAATATGTTTACACATACATGTTTTTCATCTGCAGTGAAGGAGGTTAAAATGCTCCAGACTCTGGATCCCGCAAAAAGGGAGGAGTTCTTAGAATGTAAGTTTAAATTAATTTCTGTCATGACAACTCTCGCAGGGATTGGCATGGTAATGTACATGACAATGTTAATGTATTTGGTCTTGGCGGAATATATCTGCTACGCTGCTGCTGCTGCGGCAGAGCAAGTACCGAGACTTGCTACTCCCAATACATCCACAGCATGCTGCTGTAAGCATGTAAGAAATACTGCTGCTGCACATATAACACATATGAATAACCCCCATATAACATACATGAATCACCTCGTAGCAGATCTATACAGGTGGAGCTGGGGAAGGTGGAGGGTTTCTGAAGTGCGCTGCAAACTGCTACAGCAAACAAAAGCCAGGTATTTGAATATTGAGCAGTAAGCTCGTTGGCTATCGATACAGGAGAGAACCAATCAGCTGCCATGTGACAATGATGACGCCAGGTCAGATTGAGCTAGACCTATCGGACTGCGCCATCTAGAGCTTCATGCCAGAACTCTGTATATAATCAATAGTGAGACAGTCATTTTATATAAATACATTTTTTATGTTGATTAATTTAATAACACCACTTCTCAATCTAGATTCCTGTCAGCTCTCAATGGATCCTTCAACAGCCCACCCAAACCTGCACCTGTCAGACAGAAACACAGTGGTGCGGATGAGCAATGAGCCAAAGTCGTACCCGGAGCATCCCGATCACTTCGAATACTGGCAGCAGGTGCTGTGTAAGGAGGGGCTGGCCGGCGGTCGCTACTACTGGGAAGTGGACTGGAGTGGCACAGAAATAGAATTCAGAGAAAAGGAAATGACAACGCTGGCAGCTTTGGGGGGAATGACAAGTCTTGGAGTTTGTACTGCTCTGAATCCAAGTACTCTTTTGTACTTAACAGCAAAAGAATAGGGGTGTATGTAGATTACGAGGCTGGAACAGTGGCATTTTACAGTGTGTCTGACACAATGAAGCTCTTGCACAAGGTTCAAGCTAAATTTACTGAGCCCCTTTACCCTGGCCTTGGAGTCTGGGGATACGGGACTACAGTACGACTGTAAATATAGAGTAAAATGGTTGGTTGATCAGAATGTGGTTCTTCCATATTTATCGTATCTTTTTTATAATTTTAGTAAATTCAGTGTGAACAGGAAGTGAGTTACTTTCCTTCCCTTTTTGGGCATCTAAAATATGAACCACTGACACTCATTCTGATGTATAGGCCTATATATCATATAACCATCACTTTTCACTATCAGCAGTGGGTGATCTTAAAAATAGTAAAACACTGATATTTTTTCATGTGTAATGCATAAATTAGCTCATTGATTTTATTTACCTGGTTGTCTCTTGGTTCAAAATACTCTAGACCAACACTCTGACCCTCATCAGAAACACAGACACTGGGTATATTTTGTGTGCTATGTTACACAAAAAAGTAAGAATTCTAGACATAACTACATGACTCTTTGTAATGGCCTTCTGTTTTTATTCGAAAGACATCCACTAGACGGAGCCATTCCAATGTTTTTGAAAGTGAGAGATTTGTAATACTCGTTTCTTAATAAAAACCGAGGTAAGCAACTCTTGTTTTGTTTTGTGTATTGTGTTTTATTAAGCATTTCCACATTTTAAAATGTATTACAATAACCAATATGACTAAGTCATCATTGTCAGGTTTAAGAAATATTTATATGCTCAAATGAGACAAACTTTTCACAATCAATATCTACATTCACAAGTCTGACTCACATCACTCATTCTTTTGACCACATGCTCTTATCCATGAATATTATTTTCATCATTTGCACATAGCGTCAACTTGTTACGTCAGAACATCAAAAGAACAAAGAAAGAAGAAACACTGATTAGGCTTGCTATTATGCAGCAGTGGATTGAGGTACTGTCTCAGCATAGAACAGCTGTGAAATCGTGTTTTCTTTAGATTGGTTGTTGCTATGACAAATTGTAGAAATAGAAACTGTGTTTAATTACAGACCATATTTATTGTTGAGGTTTGTTTGGCTGTTGTGTGGACAGAATACGTTTTGGTAACAGCTATTCTGAAAGTCTGACCAACCCTGCAGTAGGATGATAGTGTCAGCTGTGATGCTTGTCTGATAAAAAATGCTTTTTAGACAAGATGAGCAATGCATTGAACATTACACCACCAGTAGCACATCTAATCAGAGGGGAACTCCTATCAGAATGTACTAAAACTCTAATATAAGTATTTACATCATGCATAGCATATCTTGTCTAGCAGAACAAAACATAGGGATGTACAACCACTTTAGCAGCTTTTCAAGACATACATATTATAATGATAATCATATGTTCATTCAAGATTGTTTAGCTAACCTATTCTATCACTTGTAATGGTTTACTACAGAGGTAGCTCAACTTTGATGCAATGATAAAAAAAAGCCTAAAAAAAAGCATTGCACACATTGCCCAGTTTTTCAAGACATCAGCCGGTCAGGTCAACATAGTTTCCTCTAAACAGAAACCTTCTGGTGTTAAATAAGTTTGAAAGGAAAATAAGCAGTTTCTGACATGAAGATGACTAGATGAAAAGCAGTTGATCATTATTATTCAAGACACTGGTCAAAGTGAAAAAACATACATTTTGCATTCTTTCCTATTCCTTTAATGCTAATTTTTTAAAATTATTATTACAAATTATTTTATCAACATAATTTGAGTGGAAAGTTGAATTTTAGTTAACATTAAGTAACATGAATCACATTTGAAGATGGCTGAAAGTGTCAAGGACGTGTATTATCACAGATGATAATTAAGAACTGCCAAATCAATTATCAGTAACTTAATTAGATAATTTTCAGCAAGTACGTCATGACTCATGACATAACGTCAAATTATCACTTCAAGCTACATATCTCACATAATGTACAATGGCTTCTCCATCAAACAAAGACTATAACTATTAAATGTAATGAATTAGTCTGCTTCAACAACTAAAGTACATGTGGGCCTTAGGAAGGCTCAATAAACCACATGTTGATTTAAATGTTATTTATTAGGCTTTTTATGAACCATGATTAAAATGTTTAGAAATTATAATTATAATATCTATAATAAAATAATTTAATAAACATCAACTAAACAATATAAAATGCAACGTAAAACACCTAATGTACATAATATATTACAAAAAATAAAAATAAAAACTTAAAGGGTTAGTTCTCCCAAAAATGAAAATTCTGTCATTAATTACTCACCCTCATGTCGTTTCAAACCCGTAAGACCTTCGTTCATCTTCGGAACACAAATTAAGATATTTTGATGGAAGCTGTCTGACCCTGCATAGACAGCAATGCAACTGAAATGCTCCCAAGTCCAGAAACGTAGCAAGGAGATCTGTAAAATAATACATGTGACAGAGACGAACTGTTGAATAACTGTTTTTTTTCCTTTCTTTTGCACACAAAAAGTATTCGTGTAGCTTCGTAAAATTATGGTTGAAGCCCTGATGTCACATGGATTATTTTACCGATCTCCTTGTTGTGTCTCTGGACTTGGGAACATTTCAGTTGCGTTGCTGTCTATGCAGGGTCAGACAGCTCTCAGATTCCATCAAAAATATCTTAATTTGTGTTCCGAAGATGAACGAAGGTCTCGCGGGTTTGAAACGACATGAGGGTGAGTAATTAATGACAGAATTTTTACTTTTGGGTGAACTATCCCTTTAAAAGCTATTTAAATAGAATATTTTGGGAACGTCTTTTTTTTTTTACTGTTTTCACGTGCAGTTAATAGATGATTCGAAGTTTTACTCATAAAACGACATGCCTACATATAACTACACTTCACTATAAAACCACGTTGAATGTAATATAGATGTTTACTGTAAATTAAATGCTTTTTGTCTCTTTTACATTTATCGTACCTAGATCTATTTTTGTTTCCGTGTAGGCTACAGTACGTAAACACATTTAAAAAAAATCTCTGTCTCTATAGTGGTTTTTGTACATCGTTTCACTTCAAAATTACAAATATTTTGTACAGTGTATCAGGATATTGCTGTGAGCGTGTGAGTGTGTGTGTGTGTGTGTGTGTGTGTTGTGTCGGGAGGCGGAGCTGTGCGAACAGCTGGACTGTTTTAAGTGCGCGTTCAGTCCACACGGCGGGACACGAGACAGACAGCACTGACCGTCAGAAAGGAGAGAGGCTCCGCAAATCTGCCGAAAACACCGAGAACGAAGAAACTTTACACGGCCGCTGTCATTTGGACGCTTGAGGATTAACGACAAACCTGTAGCGGTTACTGGTGATTGATGCAGTCCGTTCCTGAACAGCCTGCGCTCTGTCTGAGGGTCTAACAAAGGTGGGAGACGTGTCTGCTGTCCCCTATCACAGGGGGAAGGTGAGACACAGTGTCCACACACGGCTGTTACAATTAGCCTACGTTAAACTGCAACTTCAATCGGCCATTTTGCCTTGTTACCAAAAGGATGTACTTCTACATGCTTATTACAGTTTTCAATCACAGTCAAGTTTATTTTTATTCAAATACACACCAGCTAGACATGCAGCAGTTATTGCAGGCAACGAAATGTTGTTTCTGCAGGTCCAGAGAAGAGAATAGACAGATTCAAAGATATAAGCTAATATAGTACATAATAATGCATATGTAAATAAGAGTATAAAAGTGTAAAAAATGTGTGTAAAATAATGCAAATTTCACAGCTTGGCAAACTTGGCAAAAGCATTGT
This sequence comes from Sinocyclocheilus rhinocerous, assembly GCF_001515625.1. Taxonomy (NCBI): domain Eukaryota; kingdom Metazoa; phylum Chordata; class Actinopteri; order Cypriniformes; family Cyprinidae; genus Sinocyclocheilus; species Sinocyclocheilus rhinocerous. The sequence continues at coordinate 2,342,936 of NW_015647035.1, forward strand.
GCAATAGTACAATATCATTATGTCCAAAATGCCAGGTAACAGTCTAGGGAACTGTTTATCATGTTTTTGTCATTGAAAATATAATTTATTTTATATTGCAGATATGATCTTTAAGATAAGCCAGTTTGGGGTCATGCAACAAGTATAAATGCACATTGACGAGCAGAGGGAGACAGGCTGGCGAAGGCGAAAGAAGTGGATGTTTTGAGGGGAGCAGTAGAGGACCGTGTGCTGGAGATGTCTCTGTGGATGATATTACCTGTCAGCCTCCCAGCTCTGACCATCACTGGAATATGGGTTGTGTGAGTCCATTTTATGTCATATCATATGAAACGATCATGCTTTGGATCCATAACTATGCATAAAACGTGCAGATGTCATGGATGCTTTGATTTAAGATTACATAATAATTTTCAACCTAGTTTGATTTTTAACTGGATGCACACCAATTCAACAGTTTATAGGTAATTTTGCAACTTCATGGTCTAGAAGAATAAATGATGTAGCTTTTATATGTCACAGATTGTTTTAATAGACCAATTTCAGTGTTTGCAAACAGTGATGACTTTTTTTTGTGGGCGGAGTCTATATGGTGGCAGAAAATGCCAGTTTTAACGTAGCAGTCTGTGCAAGCCATGGAATAAAATAATAAAAAAGGTAATTTTGAGTTTTGTATTTGAAAATTCTGATTTTGTTCTTGCAATTCCGAGATTATATCTCACACTTCTGATAAGAAAAATCAACTCGTCATTCTCTCTTTTCCCCTCGGTTCAGAATCATGAGTTTATAATCCCACACTTCTGGCATTTTTTCCTCAGAATTGACAAACTCGCAATTGTTGAGTTGAATCAAGTTATAAAGTCTGAACTAGGAGATATAAACTTGCACTTGCAAGAAAAAAAGTCCGAATTGTGATATAATATATATCACAATAATACTGACAACAGTATTATATAAAAATGATTTCCATTCCGATTCTGACATCCAAAAGAACAACAATATATTTTTTCTCTTTCTCCATGGATTTTACCCGTTTCCCTCCACTTGTTCCCAGTGTTTTTCTGCCACCACAATGCGCGCGCAGCTGCAAGTGACGTAACTGTGTGACGTCTACTCCAAATTGGTCTATAGTATGATGTAACCAGTACCCAGCTAACAAAAAAGGATGTTTTGCTAACATTCCCATTAAGTTATAAAAACGTTATTTCTGAATGTTCTCTGGACGTTTAAAATGTCCAGTTTTTTAAAAATGTTTTCACATTTTTTGGTTTTTGTTTTGCAAATGTTAAGGGAACATTCCATTTTATTATGGTAACATTATGGTAACGTTACTTTTGATTGTTCTCTGAACAATTTGAAACAAGCAGTAACATTTAAAAAACATTAGACGATCATCTAACTGAAACATTTCAGGAAAAAAGTTCCATGAATGATGTATAAATAATGTTTTTGTGGTAATGTTTTGGGAACATTATTAAATAATTTTTAACAAATGTTCTATTAATGTTACTGGAAGAACATTTGGTCATAACTTTGAGTTCAAATTCTGAGAGCCTTCCATATTAGCTGGGCACATGTACAATATGCTGAAGCCAATTTATGCAAATATATCACAGTTTTAGGTCTGGCCTGCATTGAAATGGTTTTTATAGTACACAGAGGTTCTATCTTTACCACAAATGTCTCTAGGTTAATTTTTTTGGAACACCTCAAAGCTGCTTCTGAATCATGCAGGTTTCAATGTAACATAATTTGTTATGGAAAGGTGTATTATTTGTGCAAGTATTAAATCGTGAGCCACTTTCAGTACCATTTATATTCAAATTCCTGAACTTTCTCTGTGAGGAGTGGGCTATACATAAATCTGCTGAATAACTGACTCACCTGAACTTGCTTGAAAAATGTCGAAGACTTTGAGGTCATTATTAGTAAAGTTGTCATGGTACAGAAATCTAGAGAAAGCCCTTGATGTTCAGGAAGAGAGCTGTGCATGAACCGGCATGTGATTGACTGAAGGTTTTTGACGTCATGTGCGATCACAGTTGTTGGAAGACTGTGATCAAGTGGATATGGAATACCTTTTATGCGGTTTTATTTGCTTGAAGGTGCAGTGCTATGCTGGTGTCACGTTGCTTGTTCCTACTTCCTTCCTGTGAAATGCTTGCAGACGCATTGTTTCTACGGGGAGTTCAAGATCCCCTTCCTCTCCTGTAGAGCCTTGAGTTTGAAGTCACTGAGGTGGTTACATAAAGCCTGTGTGAGGAGAGGAGAGAGTAAAACAGAGGAGGGCAACTTAGAGCAGCATCAGCACCTTCTCATGTACTATGCCAGAGAGAGAATGTTTGGTTTCTTCTTTCCGTGACTCCTGTAGTGACGGTCTGGGAGAAATTCCCAATACAACATGGACTAAACGTGTCCCGTTCTAGAGACTTTTTCTTCCATTATCTGTGCAAGAAAGGGCATGTTTTCTGAAAATGAAACCTCTAATTATGACCTATAAAAGAAATGAGTTAACGTTTCCAAAATCAACAACAACTAACAGTTTAAAGCACAAATGAAACTGTTTGGTGTGTTCTCACACTGAATTGTTTCAACATGTAAGTTTTGTTAGTTAAAACACTCAGTTGTTAGCAGTTTTTGAGGAGTATGTAGCCCCCAGTTACACCCCAGTGGAACGGTTGTTTAAATTATTCAGGGTACATTGTAAAAAAAAAGTTTCCATTTAGGAAAGGGTAAGTTTCCAAGCCAGTGTTTCCACTTGGACGTTATTCCTATACGTTGAGGCTGTTGTATATGGTAACGTCACACGGCTTGAATAGTCCTACAAATATGTGCTGTTCCCTGCAACATTGAACACATTGTTTATGCAAACAACACTGAGAATATTTATTCATAACAAAGGCTTTATATTTTAAAGCCTGTGCACGGTAACAGCTGAAACTGTCAGTGCTACATCTGAGTCCTCAGTAGTTGTGATAAAATGTTTGGAAATATTAGCATTGTGCCTCTCTGGTTGGGGATGTAGCCTAATTTTCCAATCAGATCAGGTTTGGTTTGATTGGACCTGATTAATTTCTCACACTTACATATACCTGCTGCAGCACAAGGTGTCTTTGTGAAAGACCGGAGTACATGATGTTGAATGGAGTGGGTATGGACACCGATGGAGTCTGCCATCTGTTTAAAATGTTGTTCGTAAAAAGATGTAAGCAATTAAATTCAAGACGGTTCATTAAAACATGTTTCTTACATTATGAAGCACTCATCCTTGGTCCTCGCCTCTTTCTTTTAAACTGTTAGAATAGAAAAGGAATAGAGCAAGCTAGTGTTAGAGGCCCTTTATGCTTTTTTTGACAGCAGAAGAGGAAAAATACCGTGCATGCATAATTATTATGCAAGTTGATATTCTGATCATATTTTTTTCCAAGCACATTTTACCAATTCCAAAACGACATCAATCTCAATAACTACTATTAATCTTGTATTTAATCATTTATAATTGATATATAATTATTCATGAATGATTGATGGTCAGAAAAAATGACTAAATAGATATGTGTAAAAAAATTTATTAAAATAAAATTTTAAAATCCCTACTTTCTCTCTTTTCTATGTGCGTTCATAAATTGCAATAATTTGTAAGTGTCATATTTGACAGTTGGCATTGAAGTTATATCACTAATAACAGTGGCATATGAGAAGTTTATACCATAGAAAAAAAATCTAAAATATGCCTTTTTCGAAGCTGCTGTATATAAAAAACACAAGGTGGCTGAATTTGTATGCTGAAGCCTATAGGCGTTCATTATTTTCACTCAATTTAATTAGTTTTTTAGCACCCCCTCTGAACTGTTAAGTCCCCCCTTAGCACCCGCAACAAAAAAATCCTGGAGCCGCCACTGAGGCTTATTCAATGCGAAACTAAAAGCAAACAGCGTTGTCGCGCAGCCTACCTCTCTCATTCGGCATTAATCCAATTAAATGTGCCCATATTTGCGATGTATTTGAATGCTAAACTATTATTTATTATGTAAACCAGGCATAACGCACTTAAAAAACATCCTCGTCACATGAGCAAATGTGTCTCTGGCCCGAGCTCAGGCTGAACGGCACCGATTGTAGCTACTACGCAGTACACACTATTTAAATTAACAGTGTATCTGCATGTTTGGTTGACTGTATTTTATTCTGATAGTGAACAGGCTGCAACGTTTGCAATGCTGTAGGCCTATGTGTGCGCGTGAGGCGCCGGCGCAATCGAACAGCGGAAACAAACAACAAAAAAATATTCC